>NC_083644.1:11125554-11243054 GCF_963576545.1 Limanda limanda | reverse complement strand
AACCTTGTCAAATCAGTCAAGATGCTCAAATATTTATAGCGTACCACATGCGATGAAGACAGGGTGTACTGGACAGCCACGGGGATGGTTTGGGCCGTGGAGGGATCGCGGATGGAAGCTGATATGACAGCAGACGCCAGGTGACCTGAGGGCATTCTGAAAATAACGGATTTCATTTACATGCCCTAAAACATAAAGGTTATTATGAATTAAACAAAAAAAAACATCGTCAGGTGTCCAATTAATCGTTACTCTTTCAAAATGAAGAATGAATGAAGTTTCAAAAGTGTCAGCACATCTTTGTTGGTTCAAAACATTGGGGATTTGTCAGGATTCTGCCAAAATTTAAGTTGAGTGAAATGTTGTCATTATCTCAAATGAAATAGAGGAAAAATAACATAGATTTAATTTGACAAATTTTCACTTAAATTTTAACATTTGGGATTTTGTTCTCCTCTAAATATAGAATTAAGCAAAAAATGAATTTAATAAAGGCAATGTTGTGTTGCCACTGAGGTTTGTTTGTTCAGTACGAATCTATGTGTTTACTCTTTTTCGTAACAGGCAGGAAACATTTAAGTAGAACATAAAATAAGGCGACAGAAAAACACAACCAACCTTTCAGTTCTCTCTTGGTGACTCACTGGAGGTTCCTGGGCTCCAGACTCAATTTCACTCAGATGACTGTAGTGGGTGTGAATCAAAACCACTTCCTCCTTTCCTAAAGAGAGAAAGAAGGAGAAGAGCAACAGATTTACTCTTATTCTTAGTGAGCATCACTTCAGCTGCAGCAGCGTCACACATTTGCACTCATTATAAGTCATGCAATACAAATGTTATGTATTCTGTTTTTCATGAAAGTGAGTGAATGTGTGTGTGTTGTTATTGTGTGTGTGTGTGTGTGTTTCCTACCAAGGGTGTGTATCCTCTGGAGCTCAGTGTCAGGGATTACCAGCTCATCCTGACTCGTGGTGCTGGAGCTGACCACGGACGGTTTGAAGACCTGACGACCGTGGTCTTCAGATAACTTTTGCCATTTCATGAACACATCTGGCAGCAAAGACAGCAGAGGACCACAATACACCACCACAACAATTGAGATAGATTAATATATAATCATATAATATAATACATGTTTGACTCATCGGTGTATTTAGATTTCTCTCTGGATTATGTAACCACTGTAAACACTAGGAGAGGAAGTAGTGCAACACACTTAAAACAACAGAATAGCCTAAAGACAAATATAGAATAGACACTAATGCAATCTCCAGAAACATCACATCAAGAGGCAATAATGTCAGACAATATTGCAAACAAAAAAATTGACTGTGAACTCCTAGGTTCCATTTTTTTTGCAATATTTTCCTTGTTGTTTTCAAGATGTTGTCTTACCTATGTTCTTGGTAGAAAGGGTGAAGACTCTTCTCTCAGCAGACAACATGTCTGCAAGAGCTTCAGTGAGACGGTCAATGCTCTTGACAACAGTAAATGGCCCCACGCTGACCTGTACAAGAAATACAGACCAATACGCATTAATCAGAGGGAGATTCATAGAGGGGAAAGGAAGCGTTTCATGGTTTAAGAATTGTGACAAAGAAATGTTAACCTCATCCCTTAAAAATCCTGTTTTTTGGCTGAATTTAAGTTGCAAATGGGATTTCATCATGCAGCCGGTTTAGTGCCAACTATTTCCCAAACAACACATTAGCTGGTTTCGAAGAATAAAATAGAGTCAGAAAATCTGTTATCAATTACAGCAAAGTGAATCTTTTTTGGACCAAGACAAATTAACACAGTTCACTCCCTCACCCCATCCTCCGTCAGGCCCATCCACTGTGTGGCCATGCTGGGCTCCAGCATCACACTTGCTGCCTTCACATAGTTAGTAGTAATGGAGACCATGACCTCTGCTGCATCGTGTCCGGCTGAGTGAGTACTAGCTGCTGCAGTCAGGCCCGTCTCAATCATCTGGGAGAGGAAGAGGACGTCACTGGAGGAGAGGACGTTTGGGTCACCGGCCTCCACGGCTTGCAGGACGACCTGCGACAGCTGCTGCAGCGAGCTCAGGTCTCCGCCCCAGGAAGTGTTGACGCTCAGCTCCTCGATCACCTGAGAAAAAGAAGAATAATGATGTTTTCGAACTGTATTTGTATGTGAAAAATGTGGTTGCAACGTCATATTGCCAGTTATCTGTCTACACATCTCAGAATCCCATCCATGTTTGGGTATTTTTTGTTGCTGCAAAGCTAAGAAATCCTTTAAGCTTTTGTCAGTTTGCACTTTGCTACTCTCAGAAGTTGACTTACTGCACCAGTCGAGTGATGATGTGCTACAGAGAGAAAACTGTTCAACTCACGGTTTTAGTCAGAGGATTCTTGCCCAGTCTGCTAAAGAATGGTGTCTTCGGTAAACTGAAAACCTCCAGCACTTCTGCATAGAGACAAATATAATGCAACACACACACAACAGCCTTAGAGATTATCAGATGTACTTTTTTATATTGAAAATGTGGACAACAACTACAATTTATGTAAATGTGACAATTTACAAGTTACAAAATCACCATATTATGTTAAGGATAAAACATAATGTGTACTGATGTAATTTACGGTGTTACCTTTCTTAAACTGGCAGACAGCCCCTCTGAATGAGTCACACTTGGCCACGCTGCAGTCCCCCACCACAGGGTCAAAGATGTCACAGTCCACATCAGACTGAGAACTGTGGAACAACTTAATGGAGAATGTTTGGTTCTCGATAGTATTTCCATCCTCAAAGAGCGGATCTGATAACACAGTGAAGTTACCTGGGGAAGGAAATAGTGAAGGTTATTGAGACAATTCCACATTCTTCTTATAAAGAGATTATTATAAAGATTTTCAAGATATATGCTGTCATGTCAACATAAAACTAAAACTAGACAGCATCACCAATAAAAATGTTTAAATGGAATTCTTAATTATGTTTATATATTCTTTTAGTTTCTATTTTTTCAAAAATTGGCTGCGTTAAACCTGGAGAAAACATTGTTTATTCAAATATAAACGGTTGCACGTTGAAACTACGTTTTTTTCTTCTCTGAGTAAAATGACATACATTTAAATACTTAAAAATACACCTGATGTTAGAGTCTCTGCAATCTGTGCCTGGAAAAGCTGCTTCCAACATATTCGAGTGACGCAAACACCAAGCACCAGCTGCCCCATTTCTAGAGACCTTCAGAATCCATTGTGTGCACCGGGTCTTTAATGCAGTTTGTATACACGTCGCCGCTGATTGGGCAACACCTCTAAACCTACCTCGAAGCCAACTGCAATTTCAAGCAAACATGTTCGTTCAACCTGGAAACCGGAGTTTGTCACTGTGTTCACACAATGATTGTTCTTTTCTTACATCTTTACTGCTGGTTATGCAGTGGGAAGTGCAGAAGGACCTGAAAAGCTGCCCGTTTTGCAATGCCAGGTGCAAAACGGTGCAAATAGTTTTGACATTGAACGCACCCCTGCTGCCAGTTATAAGCAAACAAATAACAGAATGTGGGTCTTGGTCTAGGACGCTTTGGTAGCGGCTGATGATGAAAAGCCAAGTGGGTAAGGACCGTATGACAGACCAGCTGCAGTTGTAGTGTGTATGACGGAACTGGTCTGATGAGGAAGAGGAGGGGAGAAAATAACAAGTCTGACAGGATGGTGAGAACTGCCTTGTTGGTTTAAGTCCTGAGACAAATGAAAGATTCAAGGCCTTCATCAGCTGATGCACATTCCCTCGCTCAAGTTAATTCTTTTTAAAAGACTGTTAAATGAATCCCTGTAGTCTAACTTATCGTCACTAAAGGAGTACAAGCGTACGACCCTTTGTCCAGATTCAGTTTCAGGTGGGTGGGGGTTTGGAGCCTCAGTGCTCACTGGGGAGCATGATGTCAGAGCCAGAGAAGTTTGTTTTTTAGGGTGGGATTCACAGTGACGTGAGTTACAAAACATTTACAAGAACCGTTGGGAGTTCTAACATTTGCCAATTACGACTTGGTCATCGTCTCCCATCTTTACTGAAGGGAGAGAAGCAAAGAGACAGATTTCCTCTTTCCTTCAGTTTAATTAGACGTCTATTACCTGAAAGGAAAATAGCAAGTGTGTGTGTGTAGGCAGGTTGGCCAAAGCATGTCACAAATTGAGAAGTAACACGGGATATCCTGAAGAAAGTTTTTAACTGTTCCCAATCTGAGAAATACAACACTGAGTATCTGCCAATGCCGAGTCCTGATGTTTATATTTTCCAGGATTTTCACAGCAGCTTTTGATTAATTCCAGCATTGTATAAAAATGTGCACATACAATAAGCCTATGTTATATAAGTAGTTTGTCACAGTATTCACACTATATGTCGGTGCTGATGATGCAGTGGAAAGTGCGGAATAACCTGAACAGCTGCCAGGTTTGCATTGCCAGGTGCATTTGTGTGCTGGAGAGAACATAAATCTGAGGGTTGGGTTGGCAAATTTATGATATAATATAATAAAATGGGTGAACTTGGCAGTTCACCTGTCTTTTAAAACACTAGCACACTGTAGCTATAGATCACAGTGTTTCCCATAAACTAGCTCGGCTGTTGGAAACATTGGATCAGGACACTCTTAAAAAGGGGCAATATGCAAGAATTGGCCGACTGTTGAATTTACCCAAATTAGCAAAAAGTAGGGGGGGTGTCCACCCATATTATAAGACTCAAGGAAATGCACACTTGCCAGCGCCAAAGATGGACTGGCCATCGGGCATACAGGGACAAATCCTGGTGGGACTATCAAATAACTGTTTGATCAGCCCTTTTTCTGTGTGTTCTTGCCATCAGTCTTTGCATGAAGTGTGCTGTTGCATGCATGTTCCAGGACTGGGTTCACTGGTAGCAATATAAGGATTACGTGAAAAGAAGAAGGAGCAGTATGTACCCTTCCTTCGCCGCTAGACAGTGTGGCAATTTGGAAAGATGTCTGACATATTTGATACTGCATCAAACCTGAAATTTCTGCACATTCTGATTATATTTGAGCAGATTTTTGAGCATTATAAACCTATAGAATCTCTGCAATATTACATTACCACATTACCCTTTTAACTTGGTTGTTCCAATTCGTATCTACTATTTTGATATAAAATGTGTCACATGTCTTAATATATAACAGCAACAGTTTACTCTTCCTTTGTTAACTATTTTTGTTTTAATGTGAACTTCAAACTAACTTTTTCCTCCGGTAATTAACTGTTTTCCTATTTCAATCAGCGTGGTTGTTTAAGACTGGTAGTCAAGGCATGTTATTCTGTGTATGTTAGGCCAAATTTACTTTCTTATCAACAATTACAACATGATTGGCCCGGAAAAGTGATATTAGAGGAGTTTATGTGTCGGAGAAGATGGGACAAAGTCGGGGAACATTTGGACCACGTTATTTCTGTGATTTATTCACAGGTTTTATTTTACTGGAAAGCCATATGGGTGGAGTTAACACATCAGGCCAGCTCAGATCTTGGCTTGTTACTGGAACGTGTATAGTCCACAATGACTCTTGGTCTCGGTGTGATTGTTACTCTGCATAGCAACCCCACCCAGCCCTGGTTCCAAACTGCAAACGTGTAAAACATCATGTTTAACTTTATCTTTTTCAATGTTATCTATTCCTTGGTTTAGATTCTTGTAACCCTTCAGGTTTCCCACAGTCCCTGTGCAGAATCCTGACTAATTTACCTTGACATGGGCTGTCTCCCTGCAGCGCTTTAAGGGAGGACTCTATTTCCATGGCTGCTTTACTCCACTTGAACACCAGCCCACAGGAAATGAGCGAGCACTCTTTTTCCATGGTGAAGATTTCGCTGCTATTCAGTACCCGATCCCAAATGTGCAGCTCTGTGATGCTCCCTGAGAATGACTCATCCTTCTTAAATGAGCCCCCAAACGTGTCCTGCTCTTGTCCAATAATGAAAAAGCCATCAGGTCCAATGCTCTGGTCCAATGCATGGTTCAGGCCTTTACCCCGGAGGATTCCATGAGTATACAGTGCCCAGCGTCCACCACTCTGGGTCCAAGAAACGCAAACGGAGTGCCAGGAGTCGTCATGGGCAAAGGCTTCCTGGTAAGGCCCATGAATGCCATGGACCATCAGAGCCAGCTGCACAGGCTTTCCCTGGATCACGTTCGCTCGGAGCTGGAACTCATTAATATACGACTGGATGGAATAAGAGAAGATGGTAGAAATTCCAAAGCAGTTGGGATCGAGGCGGAGACGGGTGCAAACGGTCACTGAGCCCATGGAGGAGAACTTGTGCCGGAGACGGGCGTGCTTTTTGTCCGAGCGCCCACTGAATTCCAGAATCAGGGTGTCGGAGGAGCCTTTGGTTTCACCTCACAAAGATAGAAGAGAGAAGAGAGAGGCATTACTATGAAGGAAAGATCCTGGCACGGCTTTCGGAAAAGATGGAACCTAATCATAAAAATTCCACTTTGTCATCCTATTCCTACTGTAAACTTGGGAAACATTTATTCACTGTGGCTAGGAGTGTTTTATGACAGCATCATTAGTCCTATTTGGATTCTAGTGGACAGCAATGCATCTAAGACAACAAAAACAGTATTCAAAAAGAAAGGCTGCTGACATGAGTGTAAACAAATGGCGCACTGAACCTACTTGTCAGATAAGTGATGACTTTCCTGGCAATCCAGACAGGTTGAGAGATGGTCAGAGACTTTAAGAAGTTGGTTAGGTTTTGTTTCTCTTCTGGATTGTTGACTTCAGCCAAGGCCCCAGATCGCTGGTTACAAACCTCCCCTGCACTGCTCCACTGCAGGCTATCAGGCACATACTCATAATATAACTCATCGTAGGTCAAGGTTCTGGTTTCCAATGTAAAGGCTGTTCAAAAAAAGAGAAACGAAGAAATTAACAAGAGATACCTACCGGACAGCAAAGGTTGAAATTGAGGCTGAATTCTGATACGTTTCAGTGGTATAATCAATGCTATGTCTTCTTAATTAAGAACGTGTTTTAGGATAAAAATTAGAACCAGTTGTTACATTTCCCACGTTAAATGCTCGATAAAAGTTTAATACAAATTAAAGTGTTTTTCAAGCACTACTGACTAAAATAAAAAAACTAATATTAGGAGCAGGGCACATCAAAATAAAGTTGGTGGCATTCATTTTCCAGTCGGGCGTGAGTTTGCAGCTTAATGTAATAATTTGAGTAAAGTTACACATCGGTCTGATGTTTTCATCACTGCCACAGATGTTTGAGAGATGTTTAGGCCGCATGCTTCATAAACATCAAGATTTATTCAGCTAATCTGAATAAAAATGCACCACTGACCAAATAGTGGTGTGAATATCCCAAATAACCCTGAACCCCATTCGGCTCATTTTTTCCTGCCAGTTTTGGGAAATAAGGACATTTTATCGCCTCACTTTGGGTTCAGAGGTTCATGTTAGACTTTGGTTTAAATTCTGTTTCGTGCAAGGCTTGAGGTTGGTCATTTAAAAACTCACAAGCTGTGAAGGTTGAGGTCAGAACAAGGGGCTAGGGAATGCATTATGACAACAAGGGTCCAGAAAAGTACATAAATATGAATGTGCGTCTTTCAGAAATGAACTGAGCCTGGTAATTTCTCTGGACTTTGCATTTCACATGGCCTACTGTACATAGAAGGCAGCAGGAGATGGTCTTGGTCAGACGCGCTCACAACAACATGAAGATGTCCAGAACAAACAGAAAGACGCGAGAGACATGACGTTTAATTTCCACAGCGGGAAGCAGCTGTTCAGCTAACAGCACATTGACACTGACAGTCCCTGACCACCAAAACCTCTCCGATCTCGTCGCCGTCTCCTACACGCATAGCGACTCTTTTCCGAGGTATTTATGTTCTTCTAGTTTTGCGTTTGCCGTGTTTTCCTGCTGTGGTTTCACGTGAACTCACTACGACATTTTACAAAACATTTAACTTGGGGGGGGCCGCAGGAGAAGTTCCGGAAAACCGAGCAGCTCCTCGGGAAAAGGTCCGAAGTTCAATGCAGGTCTGAAAGCAGCTTTATAGAACTGCAACTACATGAAATATGATGTAATTTGTTTTCTTTTGTTTTAAATATAAAGCAGGGATTCAGTGGATGACAAATCTTTTAAAGCACTTTAGCATTCATGCTAGTTAGCGCTTTAGTTAGAGCTCGTTATCGTTTTAATGGCTATAAGTAGCTAGGTTAGCTTCTTCTTTTTCTAACCTTTGGTTAAATAAAAAAAAAAGCGCTTAAAAAGACATTTAAAAAATGACTCACCTGAGATACAGCTGTGAAAACAAACCTGAAATATAAATAGAAGTTTAGCTCATCGTTGAAGCGACAGAACAAAGTTTCCTTTACTTGGAAATTAGCTTAATACAGAAAAGGTGTTAATGATGTCCAAACATTATAAAACCAACCTAATACAAACTAAAAAAAAATACATAACAACACAGACAACATATAGCCTGAATATTGCAGTATTATTGTTTGGTTAGTGTACATATTTACAACATTGAAAAATATAATTCATCCATGTTCCACACAAGCAAGTGGTATTCATATTTGACCATTTAGAGGTTTTCTACACAAAAGCTAACACGTCTGAAAACACACACACACACACACACACACACACACACACACACACACACACACACACACACACACACACACACATAAAAGAGGATGTACTTACAAGCAGGCCAAACTTTGGCAACAACAACCTGTGCATCCTGGAAAAACACATCCTCGTTAGCTGTGGACGCAGAGCAGCAGCATCTCACTCTGGATTGTGACACTGGACAAAAAGTGACAAGTCCAACCAACCCGGTGTTTACCTGAAATCTGCGTCTGTTGACAAACAAACTTGTTTTGGCGCGTCTCCTCCTCCCAGTTGTGCAGCTGGTGTGATCCCAGCATCCAGAGCCTCCTCCTGAGGTCGTTTCCCACTGAGCTGCTCCCACCACAGATCCCAGCTCCGGAGCGCAAGAGGGAGGATGAGGCGGAGGAGGCTGCTGGGAGGAGTGGGTGGAAACCTGCAGCCTGCACTGGGAGAACTAAAGTGCGGTTCCAGGACCTTCAAGGGCCCGTCCAGTGAATTCCAGGGGTCCGGTCCAGTTCCGTTATTATGTAATACACTAATGAGTGTGAATAAAGGTTTCTGCAGGTTTCCACCAGATCCGTTCCAGACTTTCTGAGAAGTGTGACAGAATATCAGAGCCGCAGAATCAGAGGCTGCTTTGAGGTTTACTGTGTTCGGTCCAAACATTCAGTCTTTTCCTCATATAGGGATGGTTCATTATCTACTCACCACTATGCCCATTGATGGGGGGGTGAAGTGTTTGAGCCCACAAAACACTTACGGAGTCTCAGGGGTAAAATAGCGTTGGAGCCAAATCCAGTACAATTTAAGTATGATTGAAGTTGTTTTTTTGCGTTTCAATTGTAAGAAAAAGACCCAACATTCAAAATTCAACTTGAAACAGTCACTAACACCACATTTTTAGCCTAAATGTCGTCTGTGTTCCTCCTCTGGAGCCGTGGTCACACACACACACACTTCACACTTGGACGGACAGAAGTATAAATGCAGTGGCAACAGAACTTTTGAAACGTAAGCATTAAATTTCGTACGTAAAGGGACCATAAATCAGTCTTTAATGTAAACCAAAATGTGTCCTAAGACCACGGCCCAGTCCAAAAGAGGTGGTCTCGGTCCAGATTAAATTTAGGATCATCTGCAGTGTGCACACATCTTTTGGGGGGAAAGTTATAAGAACATTAAACAATTACAGGAACCTCTAGAAGAGCTCATAGGATTGCTTGTAATCTTCATCTCCAAATATGGTTGAATGAGGCTGATAACTATGCTGGTAGTAACGGCATATTACTACAGTGGCAATTCTCAATGTAGGGTGCAAGCCTTTATATACAGTGCAAGCGGATCCCCTCCCAGTGATAGCACCACAATTTGACCTTCCATAAATTAACACTGATATGAATGTAAAGTTTGATTTACATGTTTATCTGATGTAAATAAATCTTACAGAACATTTCCATAAAGCATAACATGGTTGTTCACATGTATATTTCACTGACTATTTAATTCATGACAGTTGAAGGAAATGTGTCAAATAAATGTTTCGCTAAACATGTTAAACAATTCCTATTTTCAGCCTGTGTAATATTTCAGTGCCAATTCACAATCATTCAATAAAAAAAAACATGATTTAGTGAAGAGTTCAACACAATGATAGGTTTGTGTTCCTGTCAAATCAAGGCATATTCATTTATTGTATTATTTCAGTTCCCGACATGATATAGAAGTCCGACAAAATTCTACAAAGACATCAAAAATAGTTTGTTTGAGTACATGTATTAGAGAAGTTTCTCCAGAGTGCAAATTGTTACAGTTTGTGTACAAAATACAATAGCAAAGCATTAAGTGAATATGAGAATGAAACACGCCTTCACTCGAGAGAAAAATCCTATACAGCAGGATGAGGACGTACGTTCAGCAATTTCTTTTTCTTTTTACAAAACACTGTGACAAAAAAGCTGCTCGAGGAACTGTTGCATGTTCGAATCAATAAAAATTCACCCGAAAATAATTTAGTCGCCTCTGAAAAATATAGTACAACAGAGACAGTTCATATCGTGTTTATGCGTCATGAATAACTGGTGAGTAAAGTCTTTGATCGAATGCATCCTTCAAAAATACTTTCAAAGCACTTAGAAGTACATCTCAACACTATTGCTGCATTTACATCGAATCAGAAATGACATGAGCGCTTACGCGTGGAAACCAAAGCTAATTGTAAGTGTGCAAAAGAACGACTATCAACTTGAATGGAAAGAGTTTCTGTAATGTCTGCTGCCCGCAGTGTGAGGCTGGTAATGATGGGGTGTGAAGAAGGAAAACTGATATTAGCTTCTCATTTCCAGCAGTTCGTATTTCCTCACGTCAGCAGTTTATCAGTTACAGTAAATCCTACATGATATTCAAGCATCGTAAAGACCAACACTTAGTCTGTACCCGTTACACCCAGTGCGGGCTGCCTACGGACGGGAGCGTGTACACTATTTTGCTCACAAGTCGATTTCTGACAGCGGTGTGAGTGGACGCGCTCTCTTTACTCAAGATATCCTCCTCCGTGCTCTTATCTGAAGCGGCAGAGCTCCTGCCTTCTCCGGCCCCCTGTTCGTTCCAGGGGGAGGACAAGGACTGCAGGGCGGAGTGGAGTGTGTCTCGTGCAGTCAGGACGCTCTGGAGACAGGGGAGCTGTGAGGACGCCCTCAGTGCTCCCTCCTTGGACAGACCCAGGATCAGCTCGTCCACGGCCTTGGCAGAGGAGGAGATCTGCTCTCTGCCGCTGCCGAGGTCGGAGTCTCTGTCTTTTCCTGGAAGGAGAATGATCGTCAGACAGGAGAAGTGACACAAACAGTAACGATAATCTGCTGCATTTTCTCTGAGGCTGGTTTTATTCACCCTGGTCATGCTTAATTCTGTCATCCTGCCAGCCACACAGGCTGTTAACCAACCATCAGAACTGTTATGGTCAAAATGAATGCATTTAATCCAGCAAAAACAAAATAAAAATAAAGCCTAGTTTATGCTTTGATTGGCTGGGACATTGGGAGAGCTGTAATAAAATACCCAATAAAACAACACTTTTTACAGCCGTTTATTACACATTCTGATGCTATGACGAACCACCACATGAAGCATCCAGTAGCTGTTAAACTGATAAAACGATTAAATGCATTCAATCATTTCTTTTTAGTGCTGAAAATGAATAATAGCGACAGAGCTGCTTTTATTAAATAAAAGGCCTGCATTAGCCTTTCTGTCATATTTGACTGTATTACGTTTAGATAATCATCTTGATACGTTGACGAACTGAAGGACAAAGGGCTGAAAAAACTGCCTCTGACTTTAGAACTACTGTTATTTTCTAATGCTCGTGACTTCAGGATGTTTCCGGTGTTAGTCAGTCTGGATACGACTCACTGACTGAACACCCAGATTGTGTGTGTGTGTGTGTGTGTGTGTGTCAGAGGCTTCACCTCGCAGGGCGGCAGACAGAGAGGAATGCAGCAGTCTGATGGCCTGGTTCAGCTGGAACAGTTTGGTCGCTGCATCCATCAGTTGCTTCAGATGGGAAGCAGAAGCCTCCTCCGCCCATTCCTCCACCTCCTCTGAGTCAGACTCCTTCTCCTGTTTGAAAATCAGAAAACACACAGAATAACATAAAAGACAGAGCTAAAAAAACAGCTCTGTGTGTAACGACGACAACAATTACAAAAGCTAAAACACACATAAGGAATAATACCAATATATGCTTTCACATTTCTTGATATAATACGCCTGCTAGGATGTCAACCACAGAGAAACTCTGACGTATCATCAGGGCTTTTAAGAGCATGGCTTGATAACTCAAAGCACATGGATAGTAAAGAAGATTATTAATCATCAAATCGTCTTTCACCAAAATTCTAAATGTATCAATCTGACCTGCGTCACAGCTTGAAACTTCTATTGTTGCCATGTCATTGATTTTTAGTAATCAAAACCAGCTTTTTGTGCTCATTTGATTTTAATTATTACATTACTGCAGATATCCCAAATAGGTCAATATCAAAGAAATGGTAAGAAAACATTGTTAATTATGTATCAACATTAATTATTTAGACAAGGACTATTAGTGATATGTTTGTGTATCAGTGCATTAAACAGCTTTTCAAATGTTTTCTTATTTTGAATTCTGAGATGACTGAGAACTGACCCTTGCTGAAAAAAATGCTAAATATTAAGTCCAACAGAAAACACTCGTACCAAAGATGCATTTGCGTCCACTATCATGCACAAGTGTAGCCTATGTTACAAGCTGCATGCAAAAAGAACAGCATGCATGTTGTCGCTTGGAGCCATAACTCAGTTTTATTTGACAACATAACACAGTGGGCAGCAAAATGCCCCTGCGTCCATATGTGTCTGCGATTGGTTTGAACAAAAAAACTGCTAGTTTGTGTGGCTAAGATAACAGCAAACAAGCCCGTTAGCTGTGACTGATGCCACTTCATTCAACACATTCATTACCTGGATTATCTTCAACGGGTCACTGCAGGGAGATAAGCCTACAGACCATTGAGCTTTACACGAACAATAAAAGGCTGAGTGGCATCTTTAAAAGGGGCTGCTGTGGGAGCGGGTATTAATCTGTAACATTAAGCCCATGTCAAGATGGAAGACTGTTTTTAACCTTTACACATCCAGGGAGGCTTTGCTGGGCTTCCATTCTGTCTTTAACCACAGTTGACAAAAAAAAAGACTAGTGGCAAACTAAAAATTGAATATATTCATTAGTACATCCACACAAAACTGATATTAAAATGTTTCTGATGCTATGTTTTAGATTTTTGAATTAACTCAAATACAAGCCTTTCGAATTTAAGTTGATTATCAAAGAAAAAATATCTCTCTTACAAGGACGTCACATTACAACTCACCGAAATATGGCAATGCATGTAGCTCTGCAGAGCACATGCTAAATCAAGCATCTTGGATTTAAGGCTCTGCAGGCCCTGTGAACAGAGATAAGAGGTATCAGTATGAGCAACTCTTCAAAAAATTAATTTATGTACAGATTCATAGAACATGATCATGACAATTCTTGTGGAATCGAATACGTGAGGTAAAAAAACTAAAGACAACAGAATCAACAGTGTTTTTAATAAATGATTCTGATCTCTTACTGGGTTCCTGGGATACGCCAGCTGAGCGTCTCTCAGCATCTCCCTGGTGATGGTGAGACTCTCGTTTAAAAGAGAGCGAACGCCTCTGCTGGTTCCATTCAGTACACACATGGTCATTGAGGGCTGAAAAGATGTAATCATATAATTGCATAAATCACATTTTTATTCTAAATCTTGTTACATATCTGTTTTTTAATCATACACTTTTCACCAATAGATATATAATAGTACATTTTACAAGATACAAATAAACGTACATGGTTTGTCTTTGCTTGCCATGTCTTCTTACCGATCACTCAACAAACAGTGTAAACTGATGGACTGGGCAATTTGTTTGTTGAAGACATGGTGTCGCTGCTTGCAGTAAACCATGGGGTTGATTTGACTTTTTTAAGAATACATCAAAAAAGAAAAGAGAGGAAAAGTATTTACATCTAAATATCCCTACCTCCTCATATCTTCCTTGCTTTGAAATCCACACGGTTAATATTTCATTCTCTGGTATTGTGGAGCATGGGCTTGATTATAGTGAACCCTAAAGCCAGAGCAGAGCTTGTAGCTGCTAAGGTATTAATGCTGGTGTTACCTTGCCTGTGGCCTGGGCACCCAGCTCCATAGCATTCAGCGGCATGCATGTCACTGCCGCCAGGTGGCCGAGTGCAAGCAACGCTGCATCCAGGCACTGGCTGCTCTTCCTCCGTGCCTCTGTCACCATGGATGTGATCTCTGATTCACAGCCCTGGATGAGGAGAAAATTATAATTTCAGTAAAAATCAAGTCAGCACAAGCTAACTGACACACAGGCTGAATTCAAATTGATTTAATAGTGAATGAATGTAAGCAAGCTAACAAAGTAGCCCACGTAGGCTGAGGGGGTCTGTAAATAAATAAAAATTGTTAGGAATGTGAAAAATCGTGAGTGAAAGGGGAAAATTGTGTGTTTAGGTGCTGAGGCTGGTAAGGAATTTAGATTTAAGTTTCATATATTCATGTTCTGTTTGGGGCTCAAGGATGAGAATTCCCTCCGCTTGGCCATTTCCATAGACAGAGCTCAAACAGCTCAGAGCTAAGATCCGTCAATCAATGCTCTGCATTTTGATTAGCCGCCCCCGTCCAAACTACGCTAAACTGAAAATCATTTTTCAGCTCCGATTTTGTACTAACATCAACTCGTTTGTATGTTGCAAGTGTCAAGAAAAGCAAAATATGTCACCGCACGGCCTTTATTCCAGTGCTGTAGTTTTTGTGTTCACCTGAATGAGCAGCTGAAAGAATCCTCCCATCTTCTTCACTTGGATATTGAGCTCCTCAGTGATGGTGTAGAGGAAGCCAGAGACGGGTTTAACGCTCACCAACCAATGCCTGGTCACAAACGCTGCACTCTCCATGGCTGTGGCGGCCTTGACCAGCTGAGTCTGGGCCACCAAGTTGCATACAAACACTGCAGGAGGAAAAAACGGTTCATATACACCTTCGCAATAAATCCAAACGGAAAAAAAGATCAACCTTGGCCTGAATGAAGAGAGAAATTGGGACATCAAGTCTGTATGCAAGGTCAATTATATGCAAAGTGATTTTTCTAGTCCTTGCCTGTCTATCTACTCACTTGTTACACATAAAAATGAGTGAAATTCTCACCGTTCTCCTGGCTGTCATCGTCCTGGCTGTCGTACAGGTCAGATAAGGTTTGAACTGCCTCGTACACCCGGTTCAGATCAGAGGCCAACCTGTCAGCCAGGCTCTCCTCTGTCGCACTACATCCACGGAGACGGGCCACTGATTGACCGATCAGCTCCTTGCAGATGCCGGGCAAGGCAGAGTCTGTGCTGGTGGAATGGGTGGAGGGAGGTTTGGAGACACCCATCAACCCTGGGACGAACATAGTGAAGATAAAGGGTGTGCACATTAAACAGCATTCTTATAACGTTTAGGTTGGTTTTGTATCAATGATGAAATGAATAATTCCAGCAGTTTCGTTCTGCGCCTCACCAGCAGACGGGGAGGAGCCGTTGAGGAGGCTCTGAATCGGATGAACCCGGATCTCGTACAGACGCCCGGAGATTCTCCTGCTCTTCAGATAACTCCTGCTCCTGATGCCAAACAAACCAATTCAAAACTCTATGAGTAAATGTTGTATTTACATCAAGAGTTTTTAAATATATTGATGCCCATTATCAGAATGATTTGGTGGTCCAATATATACACTTAGAATATATTTACTATGTTAATTTCTGTTTTTTTAAAGCTAGGGTTGGTAATCCTTGAAAAGCTAGCAAGAGCCGGCTTTAATTTGAGAAAATGTGCAACTGATACAGGATTTCAACAAATAAAATTATTGTGAATCAGAAACAAAAACAACTTACCAACACTACCTTTAAAAGAATAGAGTGCAAAGGCCATTCGACTCATTGCAGCTCCTACTTATTGTCCCATTTGAATGCTTTAATTTACTCTTATTAAATGTAAGCAGCATTATCCTTGAACGGTTTCGGACATTAAAATAATTGAATTTTAAATGTGTTATTTTGCCCCTGTGTATTTTAAACTCAGGAGTAAAAGGTCAAGAATAAAAGTTAACTACATTTTGCAGGAAAAAAAACTTTACTAGTTATTAGGTGGGAAGGTTCAGTAAACAGCTGTGGTTTTTATGGAGACAGAGAAAAAAAAAAGTATAAAAGGAACAGCAGACCATGTGCCATGTTTCATTTGGCTGAGTCTGCTGCTAGTTCAGGCACCAGGAGAAACACCGTAAACACGTTTTCACAAGAATAACTAAAATATGAGGGGAAAATGTTGTGGATCTGCATGAACCACAGGTGCCCTCTGTGTGTGTTCGGATTATGGGTTGTAGAGTGAGAAACGTAGGGACCCTCAGTGCCCTTTCTTTGTCTAAACCCCTTGGCCTGGCCTGCATGGAAATAAAATTAATAAACAGAGCAAAAGGAATAAAGAGGGAAATATACAGCGGGCAGCGACTTCATGTCAAATCTTCAAGAAAGAAAAAAAAGGATGTGTTGAAAGTCAAAACTACGTGCCAGGTTGTAAATTGCATCCCTGGAGTCTAGGAACTCTTTGAGAAAACAACCAAAATCTTCCAAACTGTTGGACAAAATGATTTTTCCATGTTCCGTCCACATACTTTTCAACTTTCCATATACATCCATTTGTCTGACATATTGTTCACATTAAAAGACTTGAGAACGAGGGATGTGAAATTTAGAACAACGTGCATTAGGGCAAAAGTGTTTTCCATCCAAGCCCTGAGAACTGTCGACTGATGGAAAGGAAGGAAGGCAGAGAGGCAGAGAGGCCCCTCCCTCAGCAACACACTGTAAGGGTTTCTGAACAATTGCCTACTAACAAATTTTCAATAACTGGACAAGACTACAATTCATTTCCTGAAATACAATGTAAATGTATGGTGCTGGAACGATCCACTGATTGATAGGAGGGGAGAGAGGAGCTGGATAATTACCTTCGGCGTGAGAACGATGAGGTGGAGGCAGAGGAGGCCGATATATCTTGCTCCCACTCATCATCAGGGTCATAAAACACGTCGTCATCTTTAGAGGTGGAATCCCCCTGCGGAGAGTAAACTATTGCTGACATGCCCGGTCTCATTTACACAACTTAATGAGAAAAGCACGGCAAAGTGAAGCAGCATCCCTCTGTCAGGCATAAAACGACCCACTCTGGACTGTAAATAAGGTCAAACATCTGGGAAATTGGCAATTGCACTTGAGCTGATGTCAGAGTGAATATGCAGAATGAGGAACAGACAGGCTGGCTGCTGGAATATGCTTCATTCAACAGCCATCGTCTATTAGCTTGTTAAAGCACTGGTAAAATCTAATAAATGAACCTTCCGGTGAATTTTGGGAATTGAGTGCTCATCATTTTTATCAAGTGTCTGCTCATTGCATGTGCTTTATCATAAGAGACTTTTAAGGGTGTAAATATGTTTTAGATTTATTGCACTGATGATCATTCTGACTATACACAATACTATGCCAATAAAATAGGTCTACTCTATTACGTGTCAATTATTCTTTACAACCCTCAATGATTACCAGAGGCAGCTTGAACTGATCTAAGATAAGTAGCCATGCCAAGCCAGACATGGAAATACCCTGAATAAGTTAAAAGCAAATTGACAGGGTTAAAATTCTAGTAGTTTCTAGTTTGACCAATCACTTTGGAGCAGGCTTTTGTGACTAAGCCCCAAAATATTGGTTGTTGCCCTCAGAGGCTAATACATCGTCAGACAATAGATGATGTGCTGATGTTAAAAATCATCGTTAAATATGTTCAGGTTCTTTCCACATCAGTAAATCACTTATCATCCAATCAGAAAAGGGAAAATGTTGAAGGCAGAACTGATTTGAGGCCAACCTGTTCGAGTTCCCTCATGGCAGCCATGTTGTTTTGGAACTTGTCCAGATTCCAGAATGTGGAGATCCCCAGCTTTGTGTTTTGAACCCGCACCTGGGGCAAACCACCCGTTTCCAGATTCTCGCTGTCAGAGCTTTCGTGTCTAAAACAGAGGAGAGTCAAGTGAAGGTTTTATTGATACAGATAGGCTTTGAATAACAGCGAAATTATGGTAAAGCCTTGCTGTACGTAAATGAAAACAAAATTTACAATACCTTCTAAATATTGTGTTTTTCTTCAGTTTAGAACTGATCTTATTAGCTTCTTCAATCATCAAGGACATCTTCATGGCATCCCAATGTGGAGAGACTGAAATATAGAAATGAAACATCTCAACTGCAACCAACAGGTACTGTTTGTTTCAAAGAAAGAAATTGCTATTGGAAAAAATAAGTAATTAGTATTCCAATCCATTACGTGATTCTAATGCAATTTAGTGAGATTCAAATTCTTACTTTGCATTGTGTAGTTTTTTTTTGTAACCACCCTCTACAAAACTTGTCTTTCATCTCACTATAGACAGCTCAATGGACAGATCCCACCCATCCACAGTGCCAGATGGGTGGGATCTGTGTGGGTGGATATCGTTCCAAACTCCAGGACGTGGTCGTGACTTAAAGGATCTCACCATTTCTCGGAGTGTGGATTTCCCTCAAAGCTCTTTTCTTCTGCAGCTCCTCGAGCTCCCGGCCAATCTTCTTCTTCTCTGCCTCCAGGGCCTCAACAATCCTCACTTGACTTACACGGTGTTCCTCCATTGCCTGGAGTGAATCATGGTAATGTACACACTATTAAAAACCACCAGGCCAAAACATTATGCCTCTAGCCAAGCTCTACCACAGCCCAAATGGCCCATCAGTTAAACATAAACCCCCGTGTCAGCACATTTGCTTGAGCTTTTCAAGCTCTTTTAAGATCATCAGAAAACATGAGAATGAGCAAATTAAGGGGATGATGTCATTTACAGTTACAGGAATAATCATATTTCCTATAGAGTGACGTCTGAGGATCAAGAGAGAGAGAACTGGAGGCTGATGACTGAATTAAGATCTGTTACTTATTATCTCTTGGATACTGCAGCTCCACCAAACCACTAGTCTGAATCTCTGAGGCCAAGTTGTTAGTATTTAGGAAACAGTCTCTTCCAAAAGAAAATGGGAGTTAGCTCAACAGTGCAGAGGCCTGTAAAACTGTTAATATTCAAATATTCGGAAAGGCTAATAGACATTGACAGTGGGATAAAGCAAATAAACTTGTTTTTTTCATGGAACAATCCCTAACCAGCACTAAGACAGCCTCATTGGAACTTAAAATAGTTGAGCCAAGTGAAGAGGAAACCTTCCCAGGTTTTGCTCCGTGTCCTGACCTGGGCCTCCATGTGCAGACGGAGGTGTTTCTTCTGGGAGTCCACCTCCTGTTCCAGCCCCAGCTTGGCCACCTTCAGCTCTGCCATCTGACTGGCCACCCTCTGCTGGTCTAATTCCTGTTGACGTTTCCACGCACTCTCCTCGTTCTGAATGAATTACATTTTGCCATTACTCAACACTGGCAGCACAACTTGACAGGGTGTAGGGATATACATAAATTACACATGACAAGAAGTGTCTGACGGCTCGGATTATGCAATGCAGTACACGGGGTGAAAGAAAAAGCGCTTATTGAGTTAAATTTGTGATTAAGGTAGGTTTGTTAACAGGTAAAACTTATATGTAAATTAACTGTCAATCACTGCAAACATACAGAACAGGTAAATATCTGTGGAGATTCATCACAACACAGTACGGTATGAAGAGTGCATAGGTCAGAGCTGTGGTTTCCTGCCAATGGGTAACACTTAGCAGTCCTGATGCCCTAACCAGCTTATAATAAAAAAAGAGAAATGGAGGTATATTGTACCAGCTCTCTCTCCAGTCCACGAATCCTGTTCTCATAAAGTGCCCTCTGATCACAAAGCTCCTTCTGGGCCACATCCTTTGCCATCTGGATTCCCTGCATCATCTCCTCCTTCGCCTTCAGATGGGCTTCTTCAATTTCTGCCTCCAGCCTGAGAAACACAAAGATGTCTTTAGGGAAATTTTACATATGTTACCTTGAAAAAACACAGGGTAGCAGGTTGTGATGTTTTTTTCCATTTAGTCATTAAACTCACTGAGCTCTTTGAGCCTTAACTAATTCATTTTTGGCAAATTCAAAATCTTTCTGGCCATCGCCGGAGCCCGTCCAACACGATACCCGCTTCCCAGACTGCACCTCAGCTGGATGGTTAAAGCGGAAGTAGTGATCTCCGCCTAGAATCACCCTGTCACCCTGGAATTAAAATACATAAGACAGGAATAGTAAATAACATGCATTAAAAAACACTTTGGACAAAGGGCTTGGTCGTATGATTGACATGATCTACTCACATGATTGAGGACAGTGGACTCTGAAATCAGGTTCCCATTAACAAAGGTCTTGGCACTTTCCATGGGTGTGATGCTGACAGTACTTTGGATACTGTTTATAACGCTAAAATAAAGACAAATAAAACATTGAAATAACATTTTAATGTGACAGCGTAAATCAATTTATCAGCACTTAGTTTTTTAGTATAGTATAGTAGTACTATTAATTCAACTCAAGCAGTTGCCACTGTGCTCACAGCCCGGCAGTGATCACTTCTCACCAGTGCTGGTCGGCGATGAGAGCTCCATTCAGCTGAATGTCTCGGCTGGAGTCGGACTTGAGCTTGCCCACCGTGGTTTGACCCTCTTTGATCATGTAGAGAAGCATCTCAGACAACTGAGGATCCTCGTTCAGGTTCACCAGGTTGGGAAGACGATTGTCCACTTTGAGTGTCACGCCTGCTTTCTGCACAACAAGAATATAGTTGAAAACTGATATTGTCTTCATGGTTTAAAATGTTTCATAAAATGTTAGCATGAGGACACCAAAAAACTTTATACTCATATTTTCAGAGCACGTTAGTTTCACTTTTACGGGAAGTTATATCATAAATAAACCATCAATGTTTTGTTCTGAACAAATTACCTGCAACTCTTTGGTCTCCTCCCTTTTGCGTATTTCAGCTTGTTCCAGTTTCTCTCTCCATGCCCTGTAACAAAATGAAGTTTAAAAAAAACTCTATTTTATCACATTTTCAAAGGTTGGTGTTTAAATATATGATACATTGTGTGGAAGATGAGAAAGAAAAAAAACTATTTATGAATATATGAAAAAAACTTTCCCATTCAAGCGAATTCAAGTGAACGGGGAAAGTGGTCTCTCATTTTTGGACTCTTTCGTATTAACAGAGTGAATATGAATAAATAAAATATACAAACCATTACATAAATATTAGTTTCTAACTAAATTTAAACAGTGAATACCAAGGAATATGATGAAACACTTTGCTATTCTGTTATTTAAAACATGGTAACCTGCCACAGCTTTCTCTATGATCCCCTTAAAAAGAAAAAATGATAATCGTAGGGTGTGTCGGGTCAAAGGAATAAAACAAATAAATGCATGATGACTGCAGTAATGCTGACCGGTTGGCCTCGACCATTTCTCTCTCTTGCTGACAGAGCATTGTCTTCAGGGCAGTGATCTCCTGCAGAAACAGCCGGACCCTGTCTGGTTCGATCCCCTGTGAGCTCATCTGGGCCGCTCGCAGCTTCTCCACCTCCGCCTTCAGCTCTGAATCAAACACACACACACACAGTTTGTTCAAATACTTCATACAGCTAAATTATATAATGAAGCAGCACTGAGGAAATATAAACTTAAATGAAAACCTGTACTATCAATAAAGATTGCAGAGTTACATAAAGTTCCCTACAGTTTGTTTTAGGGCATGACTTCAACAAATGCCTCAAATAACATTCAGATCTTGTTTAAGATCTGAACAATTTAATTTACAGACGACAGCTTACACATCATCACCGACTGGATTTGTAATGTTTAAGTCACATTCACTTAGTGTCTCTCACACCACATGAGAGAAAACCACAGCAAGAGCTCCCCTTAGTGCTCAGAATGTGGAACAGCAGCAAAATCACCTCATGAAAAATAATACTTGCATGACAGTTAGCCGCCATGTGCAGCTGACAGTGCATAAATATGGCCTGGAGGCAAGGTTAGGGCCAAGCCTTAATTGAACTGGGTAGTGCATAAGTTGGTGATGGATAGATGGGCAGACAGGAGGGTATATGTGGGAGAGGAGAGGGAAGAAGATCAAGTGCAAGACATGAATAGTAAGATAGACGTGCACATATAAAGAAAGAGAACAAGAGACAGACACAAAGAGAGGCAGCCGGAGGAGCTAATCAAAAGAGAATAAATGACGTATATACATATAAATAAGCTGTTGAAGATAGAGGGATTGTTTGGTGAGTGCACTCTGTTGCTTTAAACCTTTAAAAAGATTTTGTTGTATGGCTGAGATTTTTTTCAAACGCACAACCACTGTTGCCAGATGCCAGGAGGCTCACAGGGTAGCAACATCAGTCAAGCATAGAAAAGCCATTTCCTTGTGAAAAGGGACATGCAGGTGTGTGCTGTTCATGTAAGGTGGCAGATGTTCAGGTTTGAAAAAAAAACTGAACCTCCAGAAAAACATAATGTCCATGAAAAAGGAAAGGAAGAACTCTCTTTGAGATCAAAAGTGTTTTCTCAAGGGAGAAAGGTGTTACGTTCACTTTGAGCTCCCCCTCCCCCCTCTGTTGTAGTCACAAAGGTCACATCCATATATATTTATTTTTCAATATATTCCCTGCATGAATGGACAAATTCTCAAACCGCCATAGTGATAAGAAATATTATAACTTCTTCCTATATATTACTACCATTTGGGTGTAGATAAATAAACAGGTTTAAAAGGCATATTGCAGTTTCAACAAAAGCTTTGTTAATGTGGTTATTCTGATTGTCTCACCTCTGATGAGCTTTGCGCTGGTGTCTTCATTGACCTTGGCCACGTTGATGATAGTTCGGGCCTGCTGGGCATAGCGGAGAGTGCTTAGAGTTTCCTCCACACTGCTGCCCGCTGGGCTCAGTGTGGCGATCATGGCTGTCTTGGAGTTTCCCCCGAGGCTCTCTTTTAACAGCCTGCAGAAGAAAAACTGGGGTCATGATCGTGGTTCCAAATTGAACATTTTTAATTTGGTTCAGAGATCTGCACAACACTGTATTTTCAGTGGAGTAACTACTATTTCTATAGGCTCCCCAATTTATGATTATTATTAATTTAACATATTGTATTTATTCAGATTTTTCCAGTATTGTAATAACATCTGTATTTGTAAGAAATGTCTTCTTCATAGAACTCCTTCTCTAATGTACAAATAATTCCACACAACTTTTGTACAGTATGAAAGTGGAAACAACATTGTTTACATCATGCTGATAATTTCCTTTTTAAGCTAATTATGATAGTAATCAAAAATAGACATTCTGTTCAACCAGAGCTAAGTGTGCACAAGCATCCTGATCTCTCACCATGTGAGGACAGACTCCCTGTACGGTATGAAGACCTTCTTCCTGGTCAGTGCTTGCTCAGACAGGGCAGAGATGACCTTTCCAAGGGTGAGCAGGGATTTGTTGATGCTAGCGCCTTCCTATAAGGACACAGGAATTGCATAGTTTTGAATAGGAGAGAATCTTCAGCAAAGCTAAAGCTCAGTGTGTGTGTGTGTGTGTATACCCTGAGTCGGTCTCCACTCGTCTGAGCCGTTTTACAGCGTTCGCTGCCTGCCAAATCCACCAGGTTGATCCTGCTGCTGATACTGTGGTCATGTTCCTCATCCTCCACAAACTCAGTCTGCAGACAAATACACAAAGACAAACTCATTACATGTGTCACATTCAATTGAAATACATGACAGCTCCAATTTATCATCAATTGGTGATGATACAGATACAGATAAGTCCACAGGTCGTACTTTGGTCTGGGTCATAACCAGGGTGAAGACGGAGTGAGATCTGGAGCTCTTGTCGTTCATTCCTGTCGCTGCTGTGGCTCTCTGCTTGTTGCCGAGCCCCAGCCAACCCTGAAACAGAACAGCGTGAATTAAGACTGAATCGCTCAAGTTATATCAGCATTATGTTTTATTTTTCCATGTTACCCTTTGAATATATTGTATCTTTGAAGCTTTATTTTCAAGTGGACATGCACAGACATTGATATCTGTAACTTTGAACCTTGACTCGCTCACAAATTCAAAGTGGTTCATAAGAGCAACAGGTATCTGAAAGAAGAAAGTATCTTGGTAGCAGTTTCCAACCCACCTGGATGTCGTTGTAAGAGCTCACAACATTCCTGTGAAGAGATGACAAAGTGAGCAATACTGAAAATTACACCATTAAATAATGATTTTATGGTCTTATACAAAGAGCAATAAGTGTTTCTTACGTAGAAAGTTCAGCCACATAGGGACCATGGACGGGATGTTCCCTCACCCGTAGCTGGAAACACAAATCATCTAGGTTTTATCTTGAAGAATTCATATGAGACTTTATACAGATCTGATCTAGTAGATGTTCAAAATGTTCTAGACAGCCAGGAGAAACCCAAACTTTCCACACAGTGGTATCAACTACAGTTACTTACAGGCATCCTTCTTTGGTTTGGATCATCTCTGGTAATCAGGAGGTCGTGGATCTTCTCGTTGTAAACTTCAAAATAGCTCATCTCTACATGACATTTGACCTGAAACATAACAAGTCAAACGTTTAATTTGATCATTTATCCAAGTTTTGTAAACATTCATGTTGTCTAAGTTCTGCAGTGTGACATAGAGAAAGGGTGAAGCCTCTAGTTCACTCAATCAAAACTAGGTTGGAAAATTTATTAATTAATGCAACATTTTACCTCTTTATTTTCTATGGCGGTCAATCTAGAAAAAAGCTCCCGACAGAACCTTGGGATAACTCCTGCTTCTTCTCCGAAGCCCATCATCCTGCAAAACAACCGTCAGTTGACAAACTGAAATTTCAAAAAACATCACGTAGAAGTGAGTTGATGAGCGGCGAGTGATTCAATGGGAAAAGGGTGAGTGTAATAAGGAGAAAATACTCACGTGTACGATTTCCCAGAGCCTGTTTGACCATAAGCAAACAGACAGGTGTTGAATCCTTCGAAGGCCCTGAGTAGCAGAGGTCGAGCCAGTGTCTCGTACACCGTCTGCTGGCTGGCAAATGTGGACTCCTTCTCGTCCACAGAACAGAAAGAAAGGTCGTAGGTAAAGGAGAAACTCTGTTTGGACTCAGGATGTTGGACAATGGTCTCCTGGCCTTTCATGAAAATGACTTGCGATGCCTTCTCTGCCTTCTCCCTGCAAAAGATTAGAAATATTCAACAACGTGAAGGATTTAAAACTGAGCACTTCTATAAGCTAAACAGGTAAATTATGTGTTGTTTCCATCAAATATGCATTTTGGTTGTTTGTCTCTGTATGTTGGCCCTGCAATTTGATGGCAACCTGTCCAGGGTGTAAACAACCTCTAAGCCAATGTCAGCTAAGATTGAATCCAGCTCCCACCCTGAGCCTGAAAGGTTTAGATAATGGTTGAATAAATTATTTTAGTGATTAATCGTAGCGGGAGATGATGGAAAATGCACATCACAATTTCCCGAAGCCCAAGGTGATGACACATTTGTTGTTTCTTTCGACCAAAAACCTAAGATTGCTCTCTCAGAAGACAAAGAAAAGCAGCAAATCCTCAACTGAGAAGCTGGAATAGCTGCTTGAGTTTTTTTCTGCCAATTAACCAGTGGATTAAATTAACTTGTCTCTGAGAGAATGAGCTTAGTTGGAATTTGACACTGAGAATGTCTGACACGTTGTAAAATACATTTCTATATATTCCTGCCAGTTGTTTCATTCATTCAAATCCCTTAGAATTTCTGAGAGATGTCTTTGTGTCCAGAATTAACACAGTTGAATCAAATCAGATCTGATTTAACTGCACCTTGGTTTGTCATGTCCAGAGGAGTCAGCAGTTACTTTTGATGAACCTCACCCTAACCTGCAGACTGATGAGGTGAGTAGTACATTACCTACCGGGCACTGAAAGGCCTGACACGGACAGCCACAGTCACAGCACTGTCTTCCATCTTTAATGAATCCTGCTGCTGCACAGCCTCACTGGGACGAGACCGGGGCTGCTCGCTACTGGTTGGAGCAGGAGCAGGGGCCAGGATGGGGGCAGGAGCAGGAGCAGGAGCCGGGGTGGAGGTCCTGGCCTGGGTCACGTCCCCCCTCTGGTTGGAGCTGGATGTCCTGATCCCCCCGAGCACAGGGCTGGGCCTGTGCACACCTGCAGACGCCTTGCCGACCCGAGGAGCAGGAGCAGGTTTAAACTCTTGAGCTTGTTGCATTCTGGATTTGGGTCTTTCCAGACTCGCAGATTTCACCGACACTACTCTAGGGACTTCTCTCGCTGCCATTCTCTCGAACACGTCCCTCTTGGCTGCGATCTTATGAAACGGGGTCTTTTTGGTGGGGGTTTTAAATGTTTGGGCCTGGTCCTCTAGTTGTCTGGTGGAGGAAGAGGAGGATGAAGAAGAGGAGGGTGTCTTGCTGGGTGCCAGCCTCCCCTTGGTTTCCACAGGAGTCTCTCTGCTTTTACTCCTGGAGGCAGCTTCTCTCACACTGGCAGACCTGAACACACTCGGGTACCTTCCGTTCGGTTCACTGAGGACCTTCGGCGGTGGCTGACCACCAGCCCCGCTGATCCCTCGCTGCCCCGGGGCACCCTTATCCATGGAGGGGGTCCTGGTCCTCCGCTGCAGGGTCAGTCTCTTCTCCGGAGCCTTGGTGCTGTTCAGGCTGCTCTCAGTCCCGGTTTTCTCCCCCTGTTCCCCCCCGGTCCTCCTCCTGGACCTCCTCTGCAGGGTGAGCCGGCCCCGGGGAGGTGTCTGCTGCCCGCCGCCGCTTTTGGACAGAGCAGAGACGACATGTGTCCTGTGGACCTGTCGGCTTGTCTCGGAAGTCCTGCTGTCCCCACACGTAGACTCTCCGGACGTTGTCCCACTTGTCTCCAGCGTCGTGTCGGGTGTCTTCCTCTCCGCCGGCCGCCCTCTGCCCCCCGAGGTCCGGGACGTGGACATGAGGTGGTCGTAATAAGCCGTGTGCTTCCTCGCTTGTACGCTGAATAACGACATGTTAGCCGAATGCTAAAAACAAAAGAGCTAACTGCTCTAACGGTGATGTCCTTCTTAGCTTAGTCCGACTACAGCACCCGACATGAAACACACGTCGGTCTGACGTAAGTGCCGCTGGACATTGTAGTTTAAAACAATAAAAAACACGGTAAATAGGATAAAAGTTGTGTCGGAGCTGAAACAGCTACTTTAGTTTATTTTCCTTCTCTTCCGCCTTCGCCCGCTTCAATTTCAAACCGTCTCCTCCGCTGACAGCTGATTGGCTGAATTCGCGGAAGTCTTTACGTCACCACATACGTCAAAGTAGATGTGTACCCGAGACTGACGCTAGGTGGCAGCATGGTTCTACTGATGTGAGCACATTGTTGAAGTGTAAACAAATGAGATCTGCAGTTACTCATGTTTTCTTTTTCTAAAATTAGCACTTTACCGTTGGAAAAGTGACGTAATCTTTATAGTTTCCACATAAACTGTGACATATGTTTGAAAATGAATGAAGTTGAGCCATGAATTAGGTTTAACACTAAATTTGAGTCTTGGGTTGGAAAAAATAGGGTCACAAACTGATTATTTGTATAATATGTAATATTTGATCACTTTTAAATAACACGAGTAGTTTTTCTTTCTTGGACTCAACGATCACAATCAACCAGACATTATGAGAGGAACAGTCGGTCGGTACAGGCTCGAGAAATACTCTGATACCCTTCATAAGAGCAACAGTCAGCCTGAAAACGTTTGTGTTGTGGTTAATATTTCTGTTTTTTCATCTTCATGTGTTTTTTGTCTGTTTAGTCATTTTCTATCCACGTCTCATGTCTCTATGGTCACTGCATGCCTGTTAAAAAAGTAATTTTGTCTCTATTTAATCCCTGTTTTAATGTTTGCAGTTGTTGGCATCTGTTTTTTGCATTTTCGAAAGTTTTTTACAAGGGATTAAAACAACAATTTCTCTCAACATAAGTGTGGACCTGAAACTATGGAGTTGCAGTATTTTAATATCAACATCTGTTTTTTTTAAAACAGAAAAACCTATTTAAAACAGTATTTAAGTTCACCATATAAAAGACTGTCCATTCGCTGGATGATTGATGTCTTTACGTTGAATACATTATCAACACGAGTGATTTTCCACAAAATATAAATCAATGAATTTATTTTTTCAAGTGAAAATGTACAAAACAAACATTCAGCCTTTCTTCAATAAATAGACAGCAGCTTCTTCAGCTACTTCTTGCGCCGGTCGTGTTTCCTGATGATGTCTATGAGGTTGTTCTTAGTGACCAGTATGTCCTCACTCTCGCATTTTTTCTTGTGTTTTTCCCTCCTCTGCTGCTCGTGGAGGTAGGGGGAGTTTAGGAGCTGGGGGGGCAGGATGGACCCGGTGGGTTTCACCCGGTTCACCACCTCCAGGAACAGCCGCTTGTTGTTGTTGTTGACAAAAGAAATGGCTGTTCCCCTGTGTCCAAGTCGACCTGCTCTGCCCACCTGGATGGAAAAGAAGCAACGTGTGAATAGAATCCTTTTAGTTTGCCTGCCATATTATGTATCAGGCATTAATGATGCAATTAAAGATTGAATTGTTAGCCAATGTTCTGAATCAATTAATTTCGAATTAAAAAAAAATATATATTGCTGCTGCAAAGATGAATTCCTTCTCACATCAGGCTTTACTAACCTGATGGACATACTCGTCCATTGTGTTTGACATGTCAAAGTTCACCACCAGTCTGACGTTGACCAGGTCCAGTCCTCTGCCCAACACTCCTGTGCTGATCACCACCTCAAAGTCTCCTTCCAGAAGACCCTGGAGACACAGCACAGCACATTTCACCCGGTCAGACATTTTTAGTACAATCAACACTCTACATAGATTGTGAATGTTATGAATGAACACATTTCATCAATCTGCAACTTGATTCTAAGGAATTCAAATTTAACTTGGCTGTATGTTGCAGCCTCGTGCCTTGTATTAGCTCAGACAGAGTAAATAAGCAAGTCAATTTATATTTGATCTACTTTTGTGTGGTTCCATAATTAAACCTGGATCACGTTGGGACTTGTCTAATCCACGTGTTTAATTTGGGAGTTACTGTTTCTACAGAAGATTTGAAATAAGGGCTTGTCTGACCTTTTTTCTTTAGAATAGTACGCTGAGTCAATTAATCACTTTGAGTTCTTTCAACTTTAACATAATGGTTAAATCCTGGCACATTCAATGTACTGACAAGAGCAACACTGGTTAGTTTGGCTGTTGTGTTCAGCTACAGGAGCACTGCTGTTTATCCACTCGACTGTGCATGTTCTGGCTGCCATCGGACTCACCCTGAGGATGCGGTTGCGTTCCCATTGGCTCTTGTCAGAGTGGATTGCCACTGTGTTGAGTCCCATCACCTTGGTGACAGCCTCGCACAGCAGATCGGCCCCCTGTTTACAGTCGACAAACACCACCACAGGGGGGTGGTAGAGCTTACTGTCCTGCAGAGCCACAAGGAAAAACACAGAAGCAAGGCAGGAGATGTGATTAAAAACATTTACAACAGTTTTATATTTCTACTTTAAACAAATTTTAGTAGTAGATGTTTTAGGGTAAAAAAAATGTAAGCAAAGGGTTGCTTTAATTGCATTTATTTGACCTTAATTGTGACGAGGTAGCCTTTCAAAGGCTAAATAAATGATTTTGACTTTCCTGCATTATTCTTCTCTCATCTCTTAGTCAATTGATTTGGCTCAAATTTGTGGGAACACACTGACTTTCTGATTTTAGCTTAAGTCAATTTTCAGCTGCTTGGGGATTCCAGGGTAGTGTCCGCTTTTGGTTTTTCTCTGGGTGTCCCTTCCAAATTCAGTAACAGCCCAGTGATCCTACTGGAATCCTGCAGTACCCACCCAGTATGTCAAGGTTCAGTGACAGTCCAGGATTAAATAACAAAAGTCATGAAATAAGAAGAATAATCTTCCTCTACACAAAAGACGTCTCGTCCGTTACTCACACTTCTTCACTGGGTTTAGTAAAGCAGACTCATCCTGTGCTGCGTAGTGTTAATGGTACAAGTCATTGCTGGGATTCCTGGAGTGGTGCCATGGCTCACGGCCCACCCATTTCCTCCAGACTGGGGCCAGGGCGGCAGCAATGGCTGTCTAAATATGGTGTAGTGGGGAGACCGGACTGTGGAGCTTAAGGAATTCCCAGCGTTAAACAGCCAGTTAATAAAATACTGCGCTGGTACTGGTCCATGTGAAGCTGACCGATAAAGCCACTATAAGGTCAATATATGAAAAAACAAACACTTTCTGTCTTTGTCCCGAGCAGAGCACTTTCCTGGTTCTCCAGGAAGCTACAAAAACTGCTGACCAGTAAAAGAAAGCAATGTTTGGAAGTGGAAGTGCAGGGCTTAGTGATACTCCACCCAAAATCTTGCTACTGAGAACCAGACTTGCTGACCAAAACAGAAACAATCTTTTAGCCAAATTGTGATTTAAACGACCTGAAGAGGTCACAACTCACATTAAGAATCTCGAACAGCTTCTTCTTCTTGGAGGGTTCCTCTACCCACAGCAGGATTTGCCTGACGTTGGAACAGGGCTGGTTCTTCTCTCCGATGACAATACGCACTGGGTCACGCACTAGACGAGCAGCCAGCTCCTCTGTCCCTTTTGGGATAGTGGCCGAAGCCAGCAGAGTCTGGTGCTCTTCTGGGACTTGTTTGAGAACCTCCAGCACCTGCTGCTGGAAGCCCATCTTCAACATGGTGTCCACCTACAGGAAACACAGCAAATACATACTGTTAAAGCCCTTTCTGCAAAGTCAAAGACTTTTCATTACTACTGTGTGAAATCTTAAATGTTAAAGCATTTATTAGGATATGATGTGACTTAACTCTAAATTAGTAATCAGAGCCATTTTATGCTCAATATCATGTCAAATTTTAATTCCTGCAAAATCACAAGAACTGGATGTTGGATACAGAGTGCATCAATGTGCTAAATCATTACTCTTTGATAGATACAATTTATTTAAAAAAAGTACTGATACTAAAATAAAACCCAATCATTCAACCTTATAGACCCTTTGTCCTAAAATACACCAAATTCTACATTTGTTTCAATGCTGATGGCACTTTAAGGTCTGAACTTCATAAAATATGAGCTGCAGTGCGTTTGTCGAACCTCATCAACCACCACGATCTTCACTGTGTCCAGCGTCACTGCTTTCTGCCTCAAGATCTCAAGGAGTCGCCCAGGGGTGGCTATAACGATCTAATGGGTTTAGAGGAAGAACATTGCATTGACAAAGCTGAATAATCAAATCAATATATAACACAATGTTGTGATTAATAAAATGAGAAAACACTTTGATAATAGTGGTTGCATTGTACTTTGATGCTGGCTTTGAGGCGGTGGAGCTGTTGGGGAAGTGGCATGCCGCCCACCAGTAGGGCAGTCCTCATGTTGGGGATGCACATCACCAGCTCCTTGGCCTGCCTCTCTATCTGAATGGCCAGTTCTCTGGTGGGGGTCAGGATCAGAGCCATGGGGCTTTGCACACTGCTCGCTGGTTTCTAGAAAAAATAATAATAACAGAACGCTTACAGCAAGTGAATACATACGAAAAGCCCAAACACCTGTAGATGAACAGACGGATGTAGCAAGAAACATGTGTGCACAGGTTAACATTCCATCACGCCTCTGTACGGCTCAACGATCAATGGATCCTCGTCGCTAAAAATCCCATTTGATGCACTGTGACTGTAAGTAGTTTGATAATGAATAAAATAAAATCTGAAATTTAAAAACAGCCAATTTACGCTTTAAATCAGGAAACCACGTGAGTGTTGATCCTAACATCAGCAGCAAACACTCACTACGTTTACATGATGGCATAAACCCGATTTCGGCTGAAGCCCGGTTTCTCTATTCATGGGGGGTTAACTGCTCTATCTCAGGGTACATGGCACTGAGAAATCCGAGTCTTGTCCGAAAGCATTTCATACCCCGCTACGATAGGTGGAGCTGTTTTCATTACAGCTAGTGGTGATACAGCGCGGGAGGGAGGGGGGAGGCAGGATCTCAAGCATGCGCAAAGACGTCATCTCCAGTTGTTGTCTAGCTTCCAGAGTTACATGCGCGCGTTGTCCGATATACAGCCAAATCCGATCGCTTATCTGGGGGTGGTTATCCGACTTCAGTCGGACACAAGAAATCTAGATTTGTGGAGTTACATGAAATGGATCTTCGATTTAAACCCGACAACGCCAGAAATCGGGTTTCAATCGGACACATGTAACCGCAGTGACTGAGAGCTGAAAATATTTGTGCTGAAACAGTAGGGACGGGAATCGGCAGGGACCTCCCGATACGATACTATCACGATACTTAGGTGGCGATACGATATGTATTGCGATTTCTGTGGGTATTGCAATTCTGTAAGTATTGCGATTCGATATTACGATTTCCTGGGATTTCTTTTGGTTATTTTTTTTTTAAATACTGGATCATGGAAAAATGTTGAATCCTACCTTCAAATACAACAGTCAAATTCACTTAGAGCTTTACAAGCTTCATTTCAAATATTAACATTAACTTAATGACTGCCGGCCGGGCAGCCAATATAGAAAATAAATAAAAATGTGCCCTTTTATTGTATAGCCCCTGTCAACTGCACACAAACTGACAGATTAAGAAATGTATGCCACTTAAGCTTCTTTTAAACAATAAATAAAAGGTTATTTAAATAGAATGAATAAAAGTTTATTTAGAATATAGACTTTGAAATAAACAAAAAGTAGGCTATTGTTGTTTGCATGTAGGCGATGCAAAGCCAGTGCTTGGGTATGTTTAGATTCTTGTGCAAAAACGAGAGCTGGTCAACATGCTCTGGGGTGATGTTGCCCCCCCGTATAAACCAATAAATATGTTTAAAAAAAAAAAAAAAATCGATTTGGGAGGCAGCATGGCGATTTAAAATCGTCATTCACAAGAATCGCGATTTGTAACTGAATCGATTTTTCCCCATATCCCTATGAAACAGCTCATAATGTGAATTGAAGTAGATTTGTGTGAATGAAATGCAACAAAAGATACTTAGGAGAAAATAATAATTCTTTCTTCAGCTGCACTGGTTTACCTCGAGTGCTCTGACCACCACCGGCAGCAGGAAGGCCACAGTCTTCCCTGAGCCCGTGTCCGCACTGGCAATCACGTCCCTGCCACTGAGACCCACCGGCACCATCTGCATCTGGACCGGCGTGGGCGCCTCGTAGCCCGCCTTCTTCAGGTTCCCGCTCAGCGTGGCGGGGAAGCCACAGTGCTCGAACTCCACGATGGGCCTCCTGACATCATCGCCCTGCGTGTCAATGGCGAGCTCCTTCTTTATCCGCTGCACCTGTTCGTCCGTCAGGCCTGCTATGAATCGATCTTCACTGTAGGAATACTCTGCTTCACCTTCACCCACTGCACCTGCTTCACCTGCTTCACCTGCTTCACCTGCTTCACCTGTTTCACCTGTAGGCGCCCGGGGTTGAGTCTGTCCACCCCCACCAGCGTCCTTACGGGTAAACACATCTGCCCCGGTGCCCATCCCCATCTGCAGCAGATGTTTGGCTTTGCATTCGAGACTGCAAACGTCGTTGTCGGTGCTGTCACAGATGTACTCCCCATAGCGACCACACATCACGCAGACAGGCTCCCCCGGCTCGGGCCATCTCTGGCTCTTTCTGAATGATTTCACCGGCTCCTCTTCTTCTTCCTCCTCCTCCTCTTCTTCTTCACCAGAGGAAGATTTGAGTCCATCTACATGTACTGAGCTCTCTGTCAAAGCTGCAGAGTCTCCACTAGCTTGATTTGTCTCATCCTGTACTTTCACATCTTCATATTCCTTCTCCTCGTGAACAGGTGCCTCTGAGCTCCTCTCTTCTTTCCTCTTGTCCTCTTCTATCTTGCTTTTCACATCTTCATATGCCTCCTCTTTGTGAACAGGTTCCTCTGAGCTCCTCTCTTCTTTCCTCTTGTCCTCTTCTATCTTGCTTTTCACATCTTCATATGCCTCCTCCTCGTGAAAAGGTGCCTCTGAGCTCCTCTCTTCTTTCCTCTTGTCCTCTTCTATCTTGCTTTTCACATCTTCATATGCCTCCTCTTTGTGAACAGGTGCCTCTGAACTCCTCTCTTCTTTTCTCTTGTCCTCTTCTATCTTGCGTTTCTTAATCACAGTCTGTCCTGAGGTCTGGGCCGGTCTCTTCACCTTCAGGGCTCTTGGCATAAACATGGTTTTGAGGGATTATTAACCTGTGAACAACAACAGCAAACACCAGAAGTTAACGTAATGGATTTGGTTTGAAGTTTTCCTAATGGTGGGAAATTAATATGTCAGCATATTAGACAAAGAATGGGTAAATAAAACAATTAGCTCACAAACAAAGGTAAAATAAGATTGGACATATTATCTGCATGTTAAATCCACCTTAAGAACTGGCTAAAAGTCATATTCTCTGTGGTTTAACACATTAACCACATTACAGTCACACAAAGACAAACAAAATACAAGAATGTTTCTGAAAACGAGTCAAACGTTTCCACATTTTCGTCTAATTTGCATTTTCAAACCACAGTTCTGCCACAGCGAGCTACGGTTAGCATGCTAGCTGCTAGCTAAGTTGTTTCCATACGAAATAAACACAAACACACGCACACTCTTACCTTCCTGCGTCAAATACTCCAACGGTTCACAACATTGTCTGACGCACACTGATGACGCACGACCGCTTTTAACTCTGGGATGTGTAGTTTTATAGAGTAACCATTTGTGCTGAGCCTCACTCAAGGCTTTCTTTAAAACAGATTTACATCAACGTTATGATTTAATTTACAAAAACGTGTTTATTATTTGAACTTTATTAAATTAAGGTATTTCACTTATAATTTTTCATATTGTGAATATAGTGAATAGAATAGAAGAGAAGATAATCTGTCAAATATACATGAGGATTAAACTAGTCTGCGATAAAAAGCAATATAAATAGACAGTAAGGTTTGTGATAAATGTGTGGTGTATGTAAAACACAATAATAATATTATGAATAATTGGTTTTCATGTTGGACAACAAATAATGTATCAAGCTTCCATCATTCTTCTCTGTTTAATTCCCTGCATGATGTTCTCTTTTTGTGCCATACTCAAGTTTTCATTGTAAACTTTTCCATTCGTACTGTCAGAGTTGCAGTAGGCTTGTTACACATTACAATGTACTTCTGACCTGTTGTGATCAATATGTGCTGGAACTCTTGTAATCTGAAAGGATGGATCTATATGGAAGGTAAAAGCAGGACAGATTTGTAAAATGTATCAATAATCAGTAGTTAAAATAATGCAATTAAAATCCTGTAGTTTATTGTCCAGTAAAACTAGGGCTGGGCGATGTAATACATATTTATTCTAAGTTAAAGGACAGATTTTTGCTTTTTTAAAAAAAAACTGGATAGAGATTAATGATGTATTATACTCCATTCTGCTTGCACAGTGCAATTCGCATTATATCGATATGTATTGGACTCTTGGTGTTGCTACTAATGCAAATCATATTTAAACAATTATATATATTGTTTGATTGCCCAGCCTTGTACTTTAATTCCACTTTGGCTCATCTGTTATATCAGAATACATATAAAAAAATATTTGTTCAGTTTTCTTTTTATTGAAGATTGCACACATATAACACAGTAGAAAACATTCTTCATTCTCATTTCATTTCATAATAATAATGACAACATAACATACGACCAAGAAAAAGTAAGAAATAAAAATAGTAATACGAAGTGTTTGAGATAATATGGTGGCCTATTTTGTTTGTTGTTATCGTAGAAACTGATAAATGTTTGATACTAAAGTCAAAATAACTGAATGTGTGTGTGGGGGGGGTGGACTTCCTTTTAAAACTATTTAGAGTAGAGACATTTAAATAATTCAATATTTTTCAGAAAGAGCATCTTACAGATGTATCTACTGTAAAGTCGGATACGTGAGCTTGGTTCAAACCAACAAATCTAAAGAAAAATCTAAAAAGTGCCAACATTCCCGACAGTAACCGAAGATGTCTCCCGCGCATGCGCAGCACGCAACAAAAGGTGCGGGAGCCTCAGTGCGGCAGGAAAACCGCAACACGGCACCGAGGACTCGACCAGGAGACACACACTGGAGACACAACTGGAGTCAACACAACAACACGGGGACATGTCTCCACAGACTCCACAGAATGGAAGTGGATCTGTCTCCATGCAGCTTTTCCTCTGAAGCCCCAGGAAACCTCCCCCCCCCTGGCTCGGTCCGTGTCCTCCTCTGGTGCAGGGACAGAATGGATGAGGGGAGAAAAGACACAATGACGAGGGACTGAGGAAACACACAAACAGGAGAAGACAACACGTTTTCATGTGGAGCCAGTGAGGGAGAATCTGTGCGTAATCTGTGCGTAAAACTGTGTGTGCATCTCTTCCACGTATTGTTCCACCACGAAGAAGAAGAAACCAGATTCCAGCGGTGAGATGCTCTGATGCTGGGTTCACAGACCCGGGTCGGAAACATGGGAGAAGTTCAGAGGAGCTTCCAGGCTCCGGCGGTGAAGTCCTTCGAGCACTACGACTTCTCCAGAGCCAAGATCTGCTGCAGCCTGACGTGGCTGGTGGCCAGGGCGCACGGCTCAGGTAGGGCTCCAGACCCCGGTCACCTGCAGGCTGCATGGAGGCTCAACTCCATGTCGGGTTTTTAATGAATTAATCCCAAATCTGAACAGTTCTCAATCAATCAGCAAGCACTTTGCTGAGAGGTGGGTGGAAAACAAGAGAGGTGTGGATGTAGGGGGAGAAAGAGAGAGAGAGAGAGAGAGAGAGAGAACAGGGACTGTTGTGTAACCATCATATTCAGATGTCAGACTGGTTATCATGGAAATAATAATAAGTCCTGTTTATAGATGGATTGATGCTTTTAATGATAGCACCACCATTTAGTCAAAACAATAATAACAACACATAGTTGTTGAGTAGTGTTAGATCTGGATCCTGCAGCTCTGGAGTCAGAGATAAAAGTCCAATATCTATAGATTTTGATTTTTTTAGATATTTAGTTTGCATTGTGGAAACACTGTGAAGAGGTTTAACATATTATTAATCACAAATCTCAACAGTTCCCAATCAATGAGCAAGCACTTTGCTGAGAGGTGGGTGGACAACAGGGGGGGAGAGGGGGGGATGTATGGGGAGAAAGAGAAAGAGAGAGAGAGAGAGAACACGGACTGTTGTGTAACCATCATATTCAGATGTCAGACTGGTTATCATGGAAATAATAATAAGTCCTGTTTATAGATGTATTGATGCTTTTAATGATAGCAGCACCAGTTAGTCAATACAATTATAACAACAATACTAATACATAGTTGTTGAGTTAGATCTGGATCCTGCAGCTCTGGATTCAGAGATACCTGCAGAATAATAAAGAGAGAGATTGATATCGGGTGTGTTTATGTTTATTGTGTTGTTTGTTTTTATATCCATGTGTGGCAACATCAAATGGCAGCAGAACCTTGTGCAACAAATGGATTATTTGTGTGTAGTGAGTCTTACAATGAGGGCTGGGCAGTAATACATTGCTTATGCATTGGAGAAACACTGTGAGGAGGTGTAATACATAATTGATCCACCTCAGATTCATAAAACGTTTTTTCTGTGGATCAAGTGTTTGTCATTCTCTGTTCATGAAGAAGAGTTTTAAACCACAATCTTCAGTCAGGAGCTAAAATCATTCCATTCCATCATTGCAAATTTCTTTAGTAACCGTAATAACTGAAGTCCAATATCTATAGATTTTGATTTTTTTAGATATTTATTTTGCATTGTGGAAACACTGTGAAGAGGTTTAACATATTATTGATTGACCTCATATTTGTAAAATGTTTTGTGTGTCATCATGTAAGAGAAATCCTTCACTCACAAGTCTTTAAACTTCCATGTCCATTAGAGACCTCATGGACGATATCTGGGGCCACAGTGTTTTTCCATCTTTTTTCTGGTTCATGAGCAATGTTGCTTTGTGTTGCTGCTTTGGACCAAAATGAATTCCCTGTTGTGACAGACAATAAATATAAACATCCCATGAGGGAAGAAAAAAAGCTATTTGCTGTAACCGAACCCAGAGATCAATACATGTTGTGTCTATTTAGTGAGAAGGGAGTTCACCGTGTAGAACTGAAGCTGTCCCATAATTATGTCACCTTCAGGGTGGGCATGTTCAGAAACATCACTCGTGGGATGTTTCATAATTTGTCAGCAGGGTATGTAGCACACAGAGGTTGTTTTAATTTGGATTAAATGAGCCTCAATGAGCAGCAGTTTGAGTTTAAATGATGCCACACAGTATGAGTGAGGACTTGCTCCACATGCCGTGAAATGAAAGGGATTTGGGTCTAAAGCTGCGTGTTTAGAAATCAAAGCGTCATGGTTTATTGCTGCAGGCGAGTCACTCTCAATACGGTACGACAGTCATCGTCCAGCAGTGATTCTTTACCAGGCTAAATACAATGCTGGGTTTTGGACATTTTAATTTGGAGCTATGAACCATACAGTGCAGATCTGTGGGAGAATTATTCACTCTTAGTCGTGATAATAGAATTTGTATGTTTTGCCCAATTTCTCCAAAAACATGATAGATTAATTTAAAGAGAATGTTGGTCCATGTGGAGAACAGCTCCTACATGTATCCCTCGAGAGCAGATGGAAAAAAAGCATTACATCTTAGTAAGGGAGCCTCTTTTGTTATATACGTTCTATGACTTCACAGTTAATGTACTGTAAATGACAGTATACAAACATCTATTCAGGTGAATCAGAGTCAGTTTATCTGTTAGATTCTGTGCTCTGGCACTGTTCATTTTTCATTCATTTTATTATTTGCTGCAATCCCCATTCAGCCTGTATCACCAATTCAAACAAAATGGTACTCTGCCCATGTCCTTTTGCAGCTGTGGTGTAACAGCGCAGTAAAACATGAAATCTCTTGCACATCCTCTGTGTGTTTTCAATCAGGACTAAATGAAATGGGCTGAATCCAGAGACGCAGCCCCTCCAGAGAGAGGATGAGGGGGAGTGCAAGAAAAAAGAGAGAGCGCAGGCTCGTCTCCAGATCTCTTCCTACACTGCTCTCAATGCTTCACATGCATCCTCCTCATTACACAGATGCAGGAGTGCATCAGTAAAGTGAAGTATGTGCAATAAGCCAGAGGAACAGCAGGGAGATTCCATCAAATACTATCAAACAGCACGTTGTTAATGGACCACACAACTCCAGTCAATAAGCAGAGCTCAGCAAATAATTCATTGTGACCAGAAGTGAAACCTCAGCAAATCAGAGATGTTCTCTGTATTTCCTTTACAAGTCCTTCACAGGTGCCCCTGAGCAAGGCATTACACTCCAAACATCTGTGGCTTTACTCTGTCAAACAATCGAAAACTAGAATATTCTGAATGTGAAACAGTTTTGCAGTAGAAGTCGCACCTTCCTGCATAAATAAAGCTTGAAATAAAACCTAATTTAATATGTGAATACTTGACAAGTTGTGGTTACATTTTCTTGATAGTATTTTATTTAATGTACATCTGATTGAATAGTTGCACACTGAGTTTTCTGTCTGGATTAATGGCAACACTGCTTGTGTAGTTGTTCCGGGTTGATAGTATATTGAATCACAGTGTCAGCATGTAGCACGGTGAGAAAACAACTGAATAGAAAAGCCTGCAGGTTGAAAAACAACATGAAATAAAATGTAACTTGTTTCTGAGCAGGCTGCAGACAAACTAACAACTCCAGGGCTATTGATCTGTAGCTCAGCCTGACCTCTGATCCCTGACCTCCCTGTGGAGGATGAGGGGGGAGGGGTAGTATTAACAACAGCATTAAGATAATTAACCTTCAGGAAAAGCATAAATCCTAAATAGCTGTTTTTGTCATCTGCGTTTCAGTTTCATAATCCGAGTCCTTCTGTATTACGATGACCTTGTTGATAATAGTTAAGTCTAAGCAGGTGATTCACTGTGTGTGTGTGTGTGTGTGTGTGTGTGTGTGTGTGTGTGTGTGTGTGTGTGTGTGTGTGTGTGTGTGTGTGTGTGTGTGTGTCTGTGTGTGTGTGTGTGTGTGTGTGTGTGTGTGTGTGCTCACCACATGTAAAGGTTTCCTCTGCGCACACACATGCAATATTACAATTTCATTGTCCTTCTGCTGACACAGTAATATGCTCTGCATCTGGAGTATATGCAGATGCTCTGTGTGTGTGAGTGTGTTTTGTGTGCAGCATCTCATTTGAAAGTATTACTATTTAATCATAATGTGGATAAATAGGGACTCGCTTTGGCTCAGCTATTCTGTACAAAAGCGATGCTCTCTCTTTTCAAGCAGTAGTTTTCAGCAAACGCCATCACAAAGATATGAGACAAAAGCGAGTAAAAATATATATATATATATTCGTAGACTCTTGCCCTGCAGTGGACTCAAACACACACACACACACACACACACACACACACACACACAGGTTCAGTCTTTGAAGAGGCAGGCTGTGAGAGGGGTGTTCCCAGGGAGCTGGAAGTTGCAGATATACAGACAAGAGATGAATGGATTGGGTTCCATCTATGCTGCAGTTGCTATAGCAACGCTGAGGTCTAGTCACATGTGTTTATGTCAAGATATTGTCGAAGCATGAGGAAGAAATGCAGCAGAGTTGTCAAATTAAAGTTCTGTTCGAGAGAATCATGGTCACTGAGGGGGAAGATCTCTAATAAAAATAAAGCTGCCGTCACTACTACATTTCATGTATTGTCTGTATTTTAGAACATGAACTGAAATATGTTTCCCTGGTGTCCCCTGCCTTCTCTTTTTGTTTGAACTGCTGATGGGAATTACAATACGCCTCAAAATAAACACACTAATTGCGTTAATTCCTTCTCCCTCATACAGACTGTATCCCAACAGACCTCAAGGATCCCTTCTACATAGACCAATACGAGCAAGAGCACCTGAAGCCTCCTGTGACCAGCCTCCTGCTGTCTGCCGACCTTTACTGCAGGGCCGGCAGCCTCATCCTGAAGAGCGACGCCTCCAAGCCCCTGCTGGGCCATGAGGCCGTGATCCAGGCGCTGGCCCAGCGAGGACTCTACATCATGGACCAGGAGAGACTGGTCACCGAAAGAGACCTTCGAAAGAGGCCTCTGCAAATGGTAGGGGAGATTTGTGATAATTTTTTTTGCATGATATACAATAATAATTGTGTTGGCATGAACACACAAAAACCCTCATCTTCTTCAATCAAGTTGTGAATATGTCATAGTCTTCATCCAGCTCTCCGTTTCGAGTATTTGTAGCAAAGAGGTTTTGTCTCTGTTTCCTCAGTCCCTGAGGCATGTTTCAGGGACAAATCTCATTCCTCATTTTATCTTCGGTATTTTAAACTTTACTTCACCTGGAACAAGGACATTCTAGAGTAGCAGGTTACAAGAAAAGGAAAAAACGCCCCCATTTCTGCTTCCATGCATTCGTGTACAAACCCTTAATGCGGCATATTCTCTAATCAAGTGCCATACAGACATTGCAAAATAAGTTTTGCACTGGAATATCTTCAGCCAAACTATTTTATTTAGAAAAAAGTTAGCACAGGTACCTAGAAAACATTTAATAAGCCTTTAAGCGTACAACTGGCAGTATGCAGTGTCTGGGTGGAAAATGCACAGAGGTCAGTGCAAGTCTGGAAGCAGCTTTTGAAAAACTCATCACTTTAATAGAGAAGAAAAAGTATCTACGTTTCCATTAACTGTGGATAATATGAACAGTTAAAAAAACTAAACAAATGTAAACAAAGAAAAGTATAACCCAAAAAACTACTGTGTGAGGTGACAATTAAAAACAACACAGAGGTGGTATCGCTGTACTTACTCACCCCACAGATTTCAAAGACTGTCTTGAGATCCAAGCTGAAAATGTTTCTAGTTACAAGCTGAGTTAAACCTTGAGGCTTAAACTTCACAGTGTGTGTGTGTGTGTGAGTGTGTCTTTGTCATCTCTCACTATCCTAATAGTCCATGTCTGTCTCTCTGTACTGGATGTCACCCCAGAGGAGACTTTGTAGGCAGCCTATTGAGTCAGAAAGAGGGACCCTCATTATTTTGGGGCAAATTCTCAATGGGAGTCTTTATTGCTTCAGCGAGTTGCAATTGAGACGTGATTAGCGCACAGTATGCCTGCAGTCTGTTTGTAGAGTCTCGCTGGGTTTGATTTCCCTTCCATGCTAATTCAAAAGTTATTTAAGTTTTGTACGGGTTTACAGTGTAACACACGAAATTATTTTCACTTTTTTATTGTTTTATCTTGAAATCCTAAGCTGAGTAAGGATTAACACATTTAACTAGACACAGGTTATGACTGTCTGAACGGTTTGTCAGAGAGTAACTGTTTGTGTGTGTGTGACTGAGCAGGTTGCTGTGAATGTGAGAATTAGCTGCTAGAGGGTTTTTTCATTTTCTCAACCTGCCTTCTGCGATTGGTTATTTCAAACTCATACCCTGCACGACTCGTGTCCTTCTTCCTCCTTTGCCATCACCCTCTCATCGTCTTTTCTCTCTGTCTTCCTTTACGTCTTCTGGCTATTCCACACAGTTTCACGCTCTCTTAATACTTATTACTTATCTTTCTCCTTCTTGCCCTTCACTCCTCATCCTTCCCTCACGCATGCTCTCTGCTCTTCTCTTCTTCCTCAGTCATTTCCATCCTCCTTTTTTTTTTTAATGCTCTCCGCTCAATCTTACCCGTCTCTTCCATCACCTTCTTTCTCACTTCACTTCTCTCCTTTCATATCATTTTGTATTTTTACCTTTTCAATTCTTTCTTCCAGCACCATCTCTGTCTCTAGCAGAAACAGTGGTTGTTTTTTCTTCCACTGTCTGCTATGGATTTCAGGGGCAGTTTTAATTAAGATATTTCACACACATCAAAACTGAATCCTTGCTATTTTCAATGCAGCACATTTAAAAACTGATTAATTCAGAGCACATAGCATGAATTCTGGACGCACAGAAACTTCACATTGCACATATCTGTTTTCTATTGTTTATAATATTCATCTGTTGTTACGTACCTTTATATTTTCATATTTGTTCGTATGCACAAACACAAACGCAGAAAATTCCTTGTATGTGTAACCCTGCTTGGCAATTAGTCCGGATTCTTGGAATCAATTGCAACATCCTCTAAGAAATCGCTGTATTTCTTCATTTTCTGTGTTTTTAATATTTGCGATGAGCTTGTAAACCTCAATGAGAGACACTTTTATGTGCATTACCTGCCGCACATTGGAATGACAGCCCTGGTGTAGGCTCCTCTATTATTCAGAGACTGTTTCAACCTCCAGCTCGGCTGATAAGGTGACTGTCCATGCAGGCTGAGCTCTGTGGGGGTGTGGTGCAGAGCAGAAACAACAAAAAGAGATTTATAGAGCGTGGTTTGACGGCTTAAGAGGTTTTTCCCAAAATAAAAACATGACTGGTTTTTATTCCTGAACCATTGAAAGAAAAGCCCCTAACTGCCTTTGTAACTGTAAGCTGCTCCGGATAAGTGGGCCAGCAACGTCAAAATTAAATGCTGCTTCCTGGCATTTTAGCTAAAGCATCATGTTTTTTTTTTTAACTCAGCAGTTTGCATAAAGAATAATGTTCAAGCTAAGCAACTTTAGAGAATGTTCCAGGGAGTTTGAGCACGATGCTGACGTTTTGTCCGTCATCATGTGTTTTTATAACAAAGCATATTTACTGACATTTTCATTGGGCTGCCAAATTCATTTCACATCGCAGTCCTATTGTTTCTGTCACCGTTCCACCCACTCGTCCCTGTGTCTTCAGCCATGTGACGTGTTCCCACATGTGAAGACGCAGGCACCAAAGTGCGCTCGCCGCCCACTCCGTTGCCTACGCACACTCTGTATCGCTGACACCGTCCTCCACCTGTAGTGCTCACAGAGAGAGAGAAATGTGGTCGTGGGCTGCGGATTCGAAAATATTATTCTTGTGTTATACATTAGAGCCCACGAAGCCTCACTGTTAACGTAACAACATGTAGAAGTCTTTTTCTAAAGGATTAAATTGCAAAGCAAAACACACAAGAAACAATCAAATAAATAATACTTGTGTCTGTTGCGAATAGGGATATTATATATACTGTATTTCAATAACATATAGCATAGGCATGTGTATCTACATTGCTCACAGAAGTCTTTACTTGTTGGACCTCATTGTGGTCTCGACGGAATCACTGTTATTACTAGAGGCCAAAGCTGGAATGTCAAAGCTTTAATATTTTATAAAGCTGTAGTAAACACTATAGTAATTAAGTGGAGTAACTACAGTGCTACATAAATGAGTGAATGTGCATGCTGTGAATATTTATAGGAAGAGAAGCTTATACGGTTTCTTGGTGATTGGTTATATAGGTGCTCTCTCTGTGGCTTTATGTTATTGGAGCCATATTACAGGTTCATTGTAATGTGCAAGATAATCCTTTCAAACCCAACCTTAATAGAAAATGCACAACTTGAAACCATAATTCTGCTTAAGAAGGAAAAATCAACAAAAATTAACTTATTCGTTACTAATTTGAAATTGTGGGATAAATTGTATTAACATATACGGCGAAATTCATGACAGCACCAATGTGACATGGACTGGCTAAATTCTGTTTCTCAGTTCAGTTTCACTGTGTGACAGATGGATTCATCCCCCCCATCTATGGCGTAATGAATAGAGGTGAACACACTCCTTCCTGCCCGTCTCCCTCCCTTCTGCTGCCTCCATCACAACTCCTGTTGGGAAGGCGCTCCGTTTCCATGGTTACATTCCAGTAGGCAGTGTGCTGTTCGTGTGTGTGTGTGTGTGTGTGTAGGTGGGGTGCAAGAGTGGGGGTGCTTCTGCTTGCATAGGGTGTATATGCAGTGTAGACGTGCAGCTACGTGCTCTGTGTGTGTGTGTGTGTGTGTGTGTGTGTGTGGTGGGGGTTGTGATAGCGAAGAGCTCTGCCAGGCTCTGAGCCGGAGAACACAGAAATGCCGGATTCATAGAAACGACCAGACGTCATTTCCAAGACGCTGCATCACGCACAAAGACACACGGCCGAGCATGTACAGGATGAGGGACAGAAACTGGCTTCCTCTGTCCTTATTCCTGTTCCCTGCACTTGATCTCACGAACAAAGAGGAGCCGAAGCAGCAGGGTGGAAGAGAAAACCCATCCAAGTACTTTCTGTCCTCGCAGGCCTCGGCAAAGTCACAGCCAGTATGTGACGCCTGACGCCAGCAGCGACTCCCTGGCTGTACAGTATGGATGGTTAGGCAGAGAGCAGATTATGAGATGTCATGTGATGTCCTGAGTCCAGAGCATCTTTCTGTGCTTTACTAGAATTAGACGGTATTATGTAGACTGAATCTTCTTTGTTTGTCTGTGTTTTTGAAAAAGCACAATGTAGGTAAACAGGCTGGATCCACATCAAACCTTGGGATGGTTCTCTGCTTTCTCATCACAGGAGCATGTTTGGGTCGAGGTCTTAAAACACTGCAGACAAGAATGTAACAAAGCAATTTTTATTATGAGCTGATTCAGCAGAGTATGGTAGAATCAATATACAGATATTGTTCATTCTGCACTAAAATGTTTTATATAGGGGAAGAATGCTGCCCTATTTAGGGATATTCAGGTCAGGGCTTTTTTTGTACTTTGAGAGTCTATGAGCTTTGTTTTTGGAGGAAACAGCTCCTGGCTGGGTTTGAGGCATATTGATCCTGAAAGAGGACCCACAAGAGATAAATGGATCAATATCTCCAATACAGAGCAACCTTACCCAGGCTAGAGACCCCCTCGGGGGCAAGGCCTGGAAATAGAAACTGAGGGTGGGAGCCTGCGGTGACTCACTCTGAAGAAGTGAAATCATCTTTTTCTACTATAACTAAGTTATTAATTAATGCTGGAGACACATAACGGTATTAAATAATGTTAAATCTTTGGATCTTGTTACAGCAACTTAAGCTCATTATATTAACAGAGAAAATCTGTATTATTCTCTGTAGAATGTAAAGCAAGGAATTTATAAGATATTATTCTCACACTGCAGCTTTGAAAATGTTTCATTCACCTGATTCTTCTGTTATCTGACTAATGGACTGATGAGGCTGCGATGGCACTAAGCCTATAATGAATTATGCTGCTCCAGATTTGACCATTAAGTGATTTATACAGGAATTCTCTTTCTGTCATTTGTATCGGTCATTCTATGACAACATCATGGGACATGAGCCAAGAAAGAACCCATGAAATTTTTGATATTTTCAATGATTTCCCTGGGGAATGATTCATGGATCTTGATGAAACAAACCCAGCATATTTAGCGGGCTGATGTCTATGACTGTGTGTAATTTGGTGCAAATCCAAATAACAATGCGGATCTATGCGGATTGAAATGGTCTCGTAAGGGGACTGTTGGGCCTTGGCAGAACTACGTGCTCAGATGAGTGCCATTCTAGTCTTTGAATGTTGATTAAAACTTTTCAGAGAAACTTATTTTATATCTCTTTCTCTCCACATGAGCAGATGTCTCATCTCATACAATCATTGTCAACCATGATGCTGAACTGGTAACAGGTCAAACCTGGCAATGCTCTGCAGGTAATCTGCAGCATGGTAGCATTTTTAATGAGTTAAACTAATGCATTTTCCTTTTAATTTAACCCAACATTTGAATCAAACCCCCTTGTACCTCTATCCACACATGATGGAAGGGTGGGGGGGATCCAGGCGTACCTCCAGAGTAGACTGGCTGGTATCCACCATCCTGTCCTCACATAGTGTTCTAAGGTTAGCTTTGAGGTTTCTATATAATTGTTAGGTTGGGTTTGGAGCATATGGAGGGGGAAGGTTATGCAGCTTTAAAGCTCCACTCCCACAACTCATGCCAGACCTCACAGTTGGTATTTTGTGAATCCAAAATGTTTGCCTGGGCATGAGCGCAATTGTGTATGTGAGAGCATTTCTTTTTTTTTAATTTCAGCTCACAACTGGGCAGACTGTGAAAGAAGTCAAGTTAAATCTGCTTCTGAAAAGGGGAAAAGACAGAAAGGGTTTCCCTCATGATAATGGGGGAGTTTGTCCAAAGTCAAACAGGGAAAAGTCCAAATTCGTTTAATGGTTAATTTAATTTTAGTTTAAATACGTTAAGCCTCAATAACAAGCAAGGCATGTTCCACCACTTTGGTCCTGAAATATCTCAACAGCTATTGGATACATGACCATGAAATCTGCTCCAAGTATATTCCCCAAAGCAAGAATCATAACAACTTTGCTTTTCCCACAAGTTTTTATAAGTTTATCCAATACTTTGCTTATCAACCAATTATCTGCAAACTACAATGGTGTCTTCTTATAGCTAGGTCAGTTTAAGCCTGTTAGCATTTAGCTTAAAGCACCATTGCTTGCAATTACAGCCTGACAGAGCTGATATCATGTCTCTTGTTCCTTCATCTTTTTGAGGTATATGATGCTGATATCGAAAAATGTATATTAGGCTCAAATCGATTGCGTATCAAGGGCCAATCTATTCAATTGCATTTTATATGAATCTGTTTTTATGCATCAGCGGTGACAGTTAGACCTTGTTACTGTGAGGCAGCAGAGCTGACCACCGCACCAGCGTGCACATCCAGATAAATAATGAAATAAAGATAAAATATATGCTGATAACAAAGTTAAACTTTTCTTTCAAAGTCCTTTTACAGAACAGTAAGTACAGTACATATGGTGGCCTTCACAAGACACAGAGGGAGTTACAGCTGAGTGCTTTTCCGTGTCCGGCTGAGTGGGCGGAAAGTTACCTGAAGCTGGACAGGAGCGCTGTAATGCTAAAAGCAGACTGCATTTCAATATTGCAGCACCCCTGAGATAATGTTGATTCACTGTTTCTGTGTTTGTCCCAAGAAGGTCCAGGACACGGCTGCTTTTGAGATATTTCAGGTTGTGGCTTTTCTCTGCTCCCACTTTTTTGTGATAAAAGTATCTTTAAAACTTTGGGGATTATGAGTTATAATCAATAAAGCCAAATACTGCCATCACAATTAACAACCCAATAGAGCCACATAAATGTTTTCACTAAGTCATGGTGCAGACATTACCTCAGTACAGATCATGGTCATCAGTGGAATTACGTCTTTGTGTTTATATGAATGATTTCTCTGAGGTACAGTAATGATGCAGATGTGAAGTATTGTGCGTCTTCCACCTGGTTCAGGCTTCAACAAGCAGCTAAGATTTCAATGAATTCACAACAGTGAGGTGAAATGCATCACACGGTGTCTTTTGTAGGTCACAGCGCGTCGTGTTTGCACTTCCTTTGTGCGATGTTAAATCAGGCTTCTACTTTGGATTTTCATCTCTCCTTTGTTGCTAAGGAGCCGTATTAAAGATGGATTTGTCTATTTCCCTGGATGGAAATGCTGAGATCCAGTCATGTAACTGAACAATAAAAAACAGGATATCGACCGTGGATGAGCGTCTTCTTACCTCCGGAGAAATCAATATGAGATTTACGGATGCAATCAGCTTAGACGGAAAAGAATGTGTGTCGATTGTGTGTTTTTGTGCCTTTTTGTCCATATTTGTTTGAAATCCTCCATATGTGATAAAATGCCAAAAAATGTGTCGGAATATTAGGCAGTTAATAAATAATCTACATATCCACCATGTGATAAAAGCTTTATCTGGGGAAAAGCAGGAGCTAGAGGTTAGAAAATAATTCTAAAATTAGAAAGTTGCCAGTTTGAATCTTGGAAAAAAATACTAAACTTGACTCTTTCAGCCGAACTAGATGCCCCCAAGCAAGACATTTAATCCCAGAACGCTCCAGTGGAGCTGATCATTGGCCAGCGGAGGAAGACAGAGGTTGTGGTTTGCAGACCCTGAGGTATATGGAGATACGTGCGGCTGAATGAGTGTGAAGTGAAGTGATAGTGAAGGGAAGCATATGAGCTCTACAGACATAAAGGTTGAAAACATGACGTCATGAGATACCATGGAGGAAACTGCTGCCTTACTGCAAAAGACAAAGCAGATCTGCTCTAGTGAGGGAGACTGTCCCATTATTTTGGCAGCAAATTATCTCCAACTCTTCTCTCTCTCTCTCTCTCTCTCTCTCTCTCTCTCTCTCTCTCTCTCTCTCTCTCTCTCTCTCTCTCTCTCTCTCTCTGGACCAATTCAATTGCAGCATGCTGTCTTTCATACACTGCCTAATGAACACCGAAGTTTTCATATTCATTGAAATAGCAAGAGAATAGCAGAAGTTCCATTATAGGCTGAGCTGGTAAACTGATGGTCTCTCTAAACAAAAGTAACATTACGAAATTGCATATCGTTAAATCTCATTACAACAGATCAGATAATGTACTATTGACACTGATTTATATAGCGGTTACTGCTGTTATAGATCTCATTGTCCCAAGTGCATTTTCAGCCATGGGACTGACACTGCATTATAAATCTCAGAGTCTATTGGTTATCGTCTGACAATGAATCAGCTTCCGAGGCCAATGGCCAATATTTTGTGGCTTCCTGACACCGGATAACCAGGCCGAGACTCAGGCTTCTATTCGGCGTACACTGTTTACAGTCTGACTAACAACGTTAGAAACTAAGTCGATGTAACTTGAATGTTTCTCCTCACAACACACAGTGATACCTTTTTAGCTACCTGCAGGCAGCCAAAACCTGCTCAAACAGGATCGGTCAATTGACTTCCGAACTCAAAATCTTGTCCCTTGCCTGCAGATTCTGCTTATTTACATGTAGAATCTATTTATAGAGATCATTGGCATTATTAGAGCTCTGTTCAAGCAATTTATCAAAACTATGACATCCATGAGTTGTAAGTACCAGACCAAGTCATATTCACAATCTCACCGTTATACACTGCTGAATCCTGGATTGAGCATGTCCTCCTACACACCAGCTGCCTCCAAGCAAACAGTCGGCCTCATGTTATTTATTATAATTAGAGACTGTACGTCTGTGGTCCCGTAAACACGATTAGTTCACTTTGATGTCATGTTATCTCATCAGACCACAGCAGATCCTCATCAATATCCTCAAAATGTCGGGACATGGGGAGGAGGAAAGAGGTCTGGGATGATTTCAGCTGGTCCCTGTGGCCTATTTTTTAATATTGTTCCTGCCTGCAGTTGAAAGTCATTGTCGAAATACAGGGCAGATTTGTGACCGTGCTCTGGAAACCAATAACAGGACATGAGTGTGGCTATTAGCACGGGGGCAGTCTGTGAGGATATTGTTTTACAGTGTTTGGACAGGCTAAATGAAGGCCAATGGGAAAGCTCTTGACAGTGTATCATTAAGTGGGGCTGGTTTGTTGCTGGGTTGCCAGATCAGAGACAGTGGAAATTAAGCATTAAGCTAATGGTGTGTTGCGCAGGGAGTTCATGTCAGAGCTGAGGAGGAATGTACACTTTACACTCAGCTGAGCCAATGAACAACAAGACTATGTTATGTAAGAACATCGCTTCAGCATCACTGGTTGTCGTGGATTTATTTTCCAGATGTTGTACAGCATGACATCAGCTGTGTGGCTGTTTGTTGTGTCACACTAACAAAGAAACCATTAAGGGATTACACACATCAGTGCTCACCTTTTGAAGATGAATTCTTCAAGAGACAATCACACTTCAGCTACTCCAGCTTCCCCTTTCACAATAAGAGAGAAATCTCTATGGGATAATCTCTATTGGATGTTTTGTAATATATTGTACCTTTTATTCCTGCCGTGGTGCTCTGCGTCATCGTGGATCTTCAAAGAATTATTATAATTGGATTAGCTCATGGAAAAGCCGCTGCCCCAGTATAAATATTTGGCCGTCTGATTCCTGGGTGGTACATGCTGGATAAATCGGACTGTAGAGACTAACAGAGGGAGCTAAATGTAGGAGCTAAGAACTAAAACACACAGATCACCAGGTTTTCACAGGCTGTACACAATGCAGTAAAGACAATGTTATATTTAACTTTCCACATGCATCTTCATATTACAACTCACATTGCAGACTAAAGTCATTGATTGTCTCTCGATGTGAGAGGCTTTGATTATAGCTCTGTATTTGGCTGCAGTGGAATTATGTTTTTATGCAAATTATACATTTGCTTTGATTTGCCTTTCATAACAGTGCACCAGATACATGATGTTACATAGCTAGTTAGCATTGCTAATGAGTAAGCAGTGTATAAAAAATAAACAAAATTTGACTTGAAAATAGGGGAGCAAAAAAAAAATGAAATGCAGTTGATGCAGATAAGTGAATAGGTGATGGGTCTAAAAGCAGTTCTGAGTTTTGTAATGGAGTCCAGTTTACACATTTGAGATGGAAGTGAATCCAAAATCAAAAGTTTGGGTGCAGAGAAGGAAAAGGCCTTGGCAGCTGGTGAGCTGAGGTTAGTGGTTGGCAGTGCCAGTCGACCACAGAGAGCAGGAGGGAGTGAACATGTCTGTCTAGGACTGAGCAAATCAAATCGTGTAGAAAACAGTCTGTGGTAACGGTAACAGAAGGTTGCAAGAATAGTTAGAGAGAGCAAAGACTGACCGCCGGAAGGAGTCTGAGTTTACCTTTCCTTCCTCGTTATTGGCCTCTTATGTCTTTTAGATCTTTTAGCTTGATATAGATCATGTGGCAGACAATTAAAAACTATGGGACTGCTACATAAGTCCCTTTTAGTCGTATTTCATTGGATGGCATGTCAGTTTACTTCAGAGCCTTTCTTGACATTCATTACCGCGGCTAAGCAGGCTGTGTTTACGGCCGTCCATTGGTTTCTCTGTCGGTCGGTTTGTTTTTCTGCAAGAAGACGCCAAAACTGCAGAATGGGTTTGCATGTAACTTGTTGGAAAGACGGTGAGTGGGCCATAAAATGTTGGCGTGTCGTTAAACAACCACTTTCCTAGGGAGATTTTGATTACCAGTGATATTACTTGTAGATTGCTCACAATGGAACTAAAGCAGACATCCCTCTGTGAATAAAGAAAGAGATACTCCATATCCTTAAACCCTTACTGCTACGTTAATATGCATAACGCTCATCGTTATGACTGACTCTAATTGGTCTCTGTCAGGAGGAAGGTGTCTTATCCAGGCTTCTCAAAAGGCCGGCAGTCAGTGTGAGGAAAGTGGGTCGTGTAACGCGGGATGGATGCACTTGTTTCCAGGGCAACAGCCACAAGGGGATATTCAGCTGAAGACGGGCTTTCAGATGTACAGTACAGTGAAGGATATGGAGTCCAGGTCCTATGTGAATATGTCACTGAGCTTTCAATGTCACCACTGTCAACTGTAGCAGTGATTCTCCGTAACTTAAAAATGTCCCTTTCATAAAGAATGGTATATATTTCAGACAGAAACAGAGTAATTACAAGGCTAAATATTTGTTTAGTGTTATATTCTGAAACTTAATCGTTTAAGATGAAGGAGCCGGTTCTTTCTGCTCAGATACATTGGATTTGAACTTGGATTTGTTTGCAATCAAAAGGATGCAGGACGCAGTGTTCTTTATGCTTAGTTACCATAATCCTGTAAAGGTCTGATTTCACTATCGTCTGAAAACTCAGTCTTTCACTGAGATTAAAACATGATTCAAAGTTCAAATCCTCTCAGCAGCATGTTCAGATCTTTCTCTTTAGGTGAAATTTCAAGGAAATAAGCTCGACCCATTTCCTCATTCATCACTTTCTCGTCCCACACCATTTTACACCTGGTGTCTTTTGAACTTTACAGTTGCGTTTGACTTAAAACAGATGATTCTGGAATGTACACTCATATTATTGCATTTCCTGTGAAGTATACCAGTGAATGTGAGCAAATAAACGGATGTGCAGGAAATTGAACATCTGCTGGTATTGCTCGCTATCTCAGGTTTTTCACCCTCTGAATCTTTCTCTGCGTTGTCCACTCTTTCAGAGCGCCCACCTGGCGATGATCGACACTCTGATGATGGCGTACACGGTGGAGACTGTGAGTGCCGAGACGGTGATGGCCTGTGTTTCTCAGTATTTGCCCTGTAAGCCTGAGGTGGAGATGCCATATGATACAGAAGATGCAGTGACCACCTGGATCAACAAGGTGGGTCATGGAGAATAACAAAGGTCTGTGCATGTGTGTCTGAACTGAAGAACAGCTGATGTCCCTTCTCAAATACATGATGCGATGAAATGGTGGTGTTTCCATATTTTAAATGGTGAAAGGAAATCTTTCATATAATGTAAAATTTGAGAACCTTTTACTTCTTTTGCACTGAATTTTTTTGTTCAAATTTATTATAAAGGGAAAAAAAAGAAATATCACATTGACATTAATAATTGAAGACTTTCTGGAAGCACAGATTTTTTCATGATTTTTCACCAAATCTGAAACTCGAGTATCACGATAATAATAATAAATAGGAGGTAGATAAACATAGATTCCAGGTAAGCCATTTTGCTTTAGTGTCTGTCAAAGCTGACAACTTGTGCACCGTCTTTACACAAGAGAGCTTGAGCTCACCTGACCTAAATACCATCAAATCTGTCACACACACACAAAAACAGCCCGTCTCTGAGCCCTGAGGCCGGTGACTTTATGAAGAGCACAGGTGAACTCAGATCAAATGAGAAAACAATGCTGCAGTTGGTCTGTTCCACTTTGTTACTGATACTGAGATTGACCTGTGTTTTTCTATACATGTCATGTATAGCTTGTCCGTGACTCATTGTATGTGTAGGACTATAGAAACAGGATCAACAGGAAACATGAGAATACAACAAAGTTACGTGAAACTTTTGAACCTTTTCTTTTTATGATGGACATCTGTTAACATTTCCAGGTCTCTGTGGCTCCTAGCCCTCACCTATGACACTTTGACACATTGACTTGTAAAGACTAATACTGATCATATTGGGTGATGGTGTGGTTAAGCAACATCTTCCCTCCTTTATCAACTATTCATCAACTAGTGATTATGTGTATATCAACCAATTAGAGAATTAGTATTAGTGTCAACTATAACAGATGAAGTCCCTTGTTTCAGAGTAGCTACACTTAAAGGTTCGGTGTGTAGGATTTAGTGACATCTAGTGGGGAAGTTTCCTTTTGGCTTTGGTAGCATTCAGTTGTTATAAAAACTCAAAAGTGTTAGTTTTGTCAGTTTGGATGAAAAACATGGCTGCCTCTAATAATGCCCAAATCTGCTGCTTGGTTGGGAATGACATTACTATGGATGTAGATTTTATGAAGTTATTTATTATTAATATGCAAGCCTCTTTAGGAGCTACAAGGAAACAAACGCACACTTTTTAAACAATTTCATAAAGTGTGTTTATACAGCAAATATCACATGCAAGACCTTTTACACCTTGCTCTGTGTGAATCAGAGTGTCTGAATGATAAGGAAGTGGCCGTCCTCATGGCCTACATGTACAGATGGTTCTGACTCCTTCAAACAGAGCTATGAGGTCTGTTTACATTCTTCTGGTAGGAACTCTGGGCTGCTGCCAGCTCTGAGCTTCACACACACACACACGCACACACACACATACACACACACAAACACACACTATATCTACCAGGAGGTGTGGTCGTGGAGTCCCACTGCTTGGACATATGGTTCTCTGTTGGAGTCCCTGTGCGTTCTAAAATGTCCAAAATCCACCAGCTTAAAAAACTGATTTCTGCTTTAACTTGATCCAGATTTCTTTTTTAGCTTCAGAGACAAGTTGTCCAAAGAGCATGATTGAATGTGATTAAATTAGATTCAGTTCAATTGGTTTCATTTAAATGTCACTCCCACAATGTATGACGTTAAACACAGACCTCTCTTGTTCTATCCTTAAATAATAGTGTTAAAGTAAAATTTTGAAAAACTATTAATAGCCTGGTCACGCTATTGTCATAATTGTTTATTCTATAATCAAATAAAATACAATTATATCCTTCAATATTGACTGTATGCTACTTTTTAAATGTTACTTCTATGGATGCTAAACTTTCAATATTAACTTTAACTGAATTAACTGTAGAGGCTCGATTTTAATAACAAAATGAATTAAATTTGAATGTGATTACTCTTGATTTCTCTTTGAATAAGATCAATGTGAATTGAAGATGAAGGAACAGTTTTGGTTTGCTGCCTTTATTGGATTTTCCTCATTGATGCTGCCGCTGGTTCAGTGAAGTTTAATCTTGTTTGTTCTCCCTCTCCCAGGTGAATGAATATCTGAAAGACACCGTGGCTCAGGAGCTGAGGAAGAAGGAGACGCAGAGTGAGGAGCCTGCGGAGAGTCCTCGGGTGGGTTTCCTTTCCTCATCTTTCCTTTTCCTTTCCTTTCCTTTCCTTTCCTTTCCTTTCCTTTCCTTTCCTTTCCTTTCCTTTCCTTTCCTTTCCTTTCCTTTCCTTTCCTTTCCTTTCCTTTCCTTTCCTTTCCTTTCCTTTCCTTTCCTTTCCTTTCCTTTTGTCACACAGCTTGAATTCTTCACATGAACATACAGACACTTATGATGGACAGTTTCAACCAAGCTAACTGAAATCCCTGGCTACACTTAATGGATTTACAGCAGCAGTCGTCTTTTGACTGACAGTATTTGTCCCAGACTTCTGTATCACTTTGATATCCGAGACCAGTTTCCTCGACGGAACTCAAAGCTGTTAAACTTCAGCCGCCATCGAAGAAATTCTCACTCACACACACTGAGCTTTAGAGGAAGCTTGATCCGTATTTATGAAAGAAAACGAGGGAGAAATCCAGACTTCATCTCTAATATCAGAACAAGTTTATTCACCCTGATGTCTGGACATGCTTCACTCGCTGTATTTGTTGCTTCACCAGCAGATCAGTGCTTTCTAGTCTAATTAGCCCAACAGTCATTTAGGGCTATATCACCCATGTTCAGGGTCCGGCCCACAGCCTATATTTGTTCAATAAGCAGTCATTACTAATGCCTTAAGACAGGCTGCGGGTGGCCTGCGTGTCTGTTTGTGTTTATGTTTGTGTTATGCAATTAGATACACATTATGTGTTGTGTATTCGGGGTAACAGGGGTAATCTGTGTTCAGTAGAAACTGCCTTCACAATAAATCATTCACTGATCCACTGAATAATGTATATGTTCATTCACTGCACATAAGGCAGTTTTAAATCCCACAGAACAGCATATTAGGTTAATGTGTATCATTCATGCATTACGGCTCTACAGTGCTGGTATTCACTATGATTTGGATATTTCAGTGGTGATGTAAGATCAAGTAATTGTGTCCTAGCTTTGTGTAGTTGAACCCTACCACTGCTTCTTTTCAGTATTGACAGCAAATCACAATAATAATGTTTTTTTCATTATTAAATCGATAATATATTATTCTTATACAAAAATAATTAGAAATAAACATTTACACAGGCTCTTATAAATCAGCCTCTTGCTCTCATCAGATTCTCAGATATTTGTATCCTTCCAGTTTCAATTTTGTCATCCATGAGAAACGTCATCAACTCGATCGCTGTGAGTCACCTGGACATTAATCTGCTGAATTCTTCAATGAGCTCACTCTGACATTTCATTAGGAGCTGGCAGTGACTGACTCAGACATTTGTCCAGAGTGTGTTGAATATCTAAAAGCAGCTTCATCTCTATGGCTTCATTGCGAGCTACCAGTTCAGCTACATTTGCTTTCATTGGATTGGAAAGCAGAGACCTCTCTGTGTTTTTTTCCCATGATGCAGAGGGTTTGAACAAGTCTCACTGACCCGTGAAAGTCATGAGCGACACGTGTTGGTTAGATAACCATGAGGATGAGCAGCAGCACGCTCGTCTCCCTCTTGTGTTTGCCTCATTAGTTTCTATTTTCTACCAAGTGAAGTTTGCCTTTCCTTTTGATCTGCACTCGACTCCTCTGCACTCTTTCCATCGCCCCCACCACTGTTTTGGGTCACGCCTCCTTTTCCCGGCTTCCTCTGTCACAGGTCAGGCTGCACACTGTGACACTCGGCTAGAAAGTTAACCTCAGGGAAAACATCGCAACCCTGTCCCACGTGTTCACTCACGCAGGGAGCTGGAATGGAGCACTGCAGTTTGTGTGTGCGTGTGTGTGGGCGTGTGAGTGTGTGTGTGTGGGTGTGTGTGTGTGTGTTTCTATCTCAGTCCCAGGGGTGTGGTGTTTGATGCTGATGTGACCAGTCAGTGTGCAGACGCAGCACTGCATGCTTCAGCTGTCCCTCACCAACTTACAGGGAGATGCACACACTGCCGAAGCTGAGTCCAAAATAAGTGACATCATATTGTCACTAGAATTTTCTAATCCTTAATAGACAAGAAATCTTTCCAAAGTTTCCTCCACTTACAAAACTATTGAGGCCATTTTAAGCTTGTGACATCATTTGGAGCCAGAGTTCACACAGTGGAGAAGGTGTTGTAGCTGCAGTATCAAGGTTTTTCTGATATGTGTTCTCAACCTTTTTTTATTGCATAAACAAACTAATTAATCACAAACATCAGTGAGATGAAAACTGCCTAAAATGATAGAAATCATTTTTTGGAAAAAGATAGTTTTTTTGTTTGTTTTGTGCATTTATAGCTCTTGGATTAATTAAATTACACTTGTGTGAACAGTGTGTCCTGGAGTTGCTAAAATAAAATTAAAACATTCTGTGTCTCAAGTTAGTGCGTCACAAAAAAGTGATGAAAAGTTTTTCCATCAGAAAAAAAAAGCCATAACCAGTTAAAGTATTGATATTTGTTGGACCATATTAAAACCACTCTGCATGCTTTGTAGTCAGGACAGGTTTTGAATTTTCATTTTTGTCTGAACTTGAAGGCCTCGCTGCCTCCAGCAGGAGACGTTGCGTAATAACCACTCGTTGGCAGGAGAAACACAGACAGTGTTCTGGCCATTTCAATTTAATAATGCTGATTCATCATTTATCCATCTCCTTTTAGATGTCGGAGTTTTTATAATTTTACTGTTTTTTTACAAGTCTCTTAATGTCCATTAAACATGTGTATATCATTTACAAAATGTAAATTATGGACATAATTTGTACTAGAGGGAGATGAAACCACCTTATTATGCTTATGACCCAAGGCTATTCTCTGCCTCTGCAATCAAAGGAAAGAAAGTTTGTGAATATGAGGAAATGTTTTATTAAAATTTGCCTCTGCCGGGTTCAAAACCCTTTTTATTTGGGCTGCTCTCCCAATAACATCAGTCATTTGGCCCAGTGAAGGAAAGGAGAGTCTCACTTCCAATCAGAACAAGGTGATTAGGTTTTCAGGATTTGTAGAGGAGAACATTTTTTCTGAAAACCCTGCCAGAACAAAGTATGCTACTCAAACTGCACTCAGATGCACAAAATATGGGTTTGCTGATGAGCAGCTCCATCTACCTTCCCTCTGACTCCCCCATCTCCCCTCATCCCCTCTTCTGTCTTTGCAGTGCGACTGCAGTGTGAGTCACACAGGCAGCTTCTTCCTCGGTTAGACGTAAGAGAGAGACATGTATCCTCTGAGAACAACACTGTGGAGCTTTTACTAGGGCAACTGTGTTTTTATTAGGTGAGGCTGGGTGGAGGGTATTGGGTCGTGGTGGTGGTGGTGGTGGGGGGGGGCTGCAGAGGCAGCGTCAGGACAGAGAAGAGAAGGACTAATCCTGTTAAGTTGCAAAAGCTGAGCTGCAGCTCAACTGGACATGTCTGGCTTCAGAGGATGAACTTTGACGGGAAGAGGCAGAGTCACAAGATGATTGAAGTGGGTTTGGGTGGGGTGTGTGTGTGCGTGTGTGTAAATATAGAAGTACTTTTACTGTGTGTGTGTGTGTGTGTGTGAGTGTGTGCTGTGTGCGTGTGTGTGTGTGTGTGTAAGGAAATGATGGATTAGGACCCTGCCTCTCCCCAGGGGTTTGATTGGTGATTTTATCAGATTTTAAACTGTCTGACCCTGAGTATCCCTCGGTCAAATCATTACTTTAGATGCAGTCAGTCAGGAAGGGAGGTTTGGAGTTGTGTGTTCAGAAAAAGTACATTGAAAATAGGGGGTCATTTATCAAAACCCCCAATTAATTTTAGCTCCTGTCTCTTTAAGGCCCCCATCCTCCTAATAAAGCCCAGGTCTGCTCTGATTGGATAATGTCACATTATGTCGGCATCATGAAAAATATGATGCCGACATACTGTGACATTTCATTGGCAAATGGCAGAATCTCGTGCCAATCTCCCCTCCCGCCAACGGGATGTTCGACTTGTCCTGTGAGTCAGCATTGACTTGGTGAGGTCATGTGTTGGCGTGGTGTGGAGAGGTGAAGTGAGGGCAGAGTCAGTCTGTCCCACTCTCTGACAGAGAATATGGTTTTCAAGTCAGGAAGTCCAGGAATCTGCCTTTCTCTGAAATTATGACAATGTACTGTAAGTGACTCAGATATGTCAAGTATTTCCCCACTATCTCTGTCCAAACGCTATAGTGAGTTTAAATATATATACAGAATATGTTCCTCAATCATTTCTCCTGCAAACTATAATCTAATCCGTGAGTTATCTGTTTATTTGATGAGAAGCCTGCTACTTGTGTGTCACTTTAGTCCCATTCAAGCTGTGGTATCAGTTTCAAAGACGCTCCATTCACTGGCAAATAGATATGATTGATTAACTAATATGATGTAGATTGGATTAACTCCAGTATCTTCCACTGACGGCATCAGGCTGAAATTACCATTCACACATTTGTGATGGGAGAATCCAAGCAAGCGACGATTGATCTTCTCAGCCTCTCGTTACCTTTATTTTGGAGGGTGTCGGTACAAAGCTGCTGTATTTTCTCAAAGTCAACAGCTTCCCTTTGAAGCTGAGGACTCACCCGCCACTGAGTGACACTTACATTTGGTTCTTTGATGCTTCCAGGTTGTGAGAGAACGAGCCGTTACTGAGGCAAGCCTCTCCTCTTCTGGAATCAGCTTACACAGTCAGTGGAGAGCTGACAGCTTGGTTTTATATTAACACTGTGGGATTTTTATTTGAGTTTTCCTGTATCTGCTGTAGGTCACTGGCTTTTTTATCTTTAGCGACAATGAAATACATTTTGGGATTTTGTTGCTGCCATTAATTGCCGATTAATTCTTCCCGGCTATTTCTACTATTAATCTCTCAGCACAATTCACTGTCTCAAAATGTCCTCAGTTTATAGTTTATAGTTTGGGGTCAGGTTCCATCCCTCCTGAACGTTTCTTGGAAGAAGTTCAGTAGTTTTTGCAAGATCCTGCTGACCATATTTTGTAATTTGTACTAGACAAAATTGTGAACTGACAGCACTTGTGAAATTTTACCAGTGTAATTTACATTCAGGCTTCAAATACAGGTCACCTGATGTCTATTGGTTCAGTCTCTAAGTTTTAAATGTGGTTGGAAATTATTCTTCTGTTTTACTTTTCAAACTGATGAGATTTAGGAGACATCCAGGGGGAAAATTGTTCTATTCTGTTCTGTTTTATTTTCTGCATTAAAGCCTCAGATTTATACTGAAAACTCCACACCACATTACATAAAACACAATTTCACACACCTCTTTGCTTTCTCACACCTGTCATGTCTCTCCTTGTATTGCTAATCGCATTACCAACTAATCTCGCTAACAGGTATTTCTCTGTTGTTGTTGTTGTTGTTGTTTTGTCTGTTGCTTCGCGGCTGCAGTCTCCAACCAAGTGGTACATGAAGCTTGTGCCTGTAAGTCTATGCTCTTTCATCTGCGTATCCATAGTGACCGTCTCTCCCGCCTCCCTGCCTCCATTTGTCTTGTTTGCCATCGTTTCATCACGAGTGTGCATCAACGTGTGACTCACTGTTACTTAAATACTGCTCCTCTTAACCACCCCGAGTTTTCAAGAGGAAGTGATCCATTGTGTTAAATGCAGCAAAAATAAGAAAATACATTCTAAAATGTCTTTAAATGTAGTTATTTGTCAAGAGAAAGCAGTAAAGTGCAAGGCATTAGTTTCCCCTTTAGAATCTCTATGAATTGCTGTTTAATATAAGGTTACATTTATTGAAATCCAAGGTTTCAAAAAGGAGTATGTGTATTTGAACGCTTCCCAAACATTACTTCCTTTCATGCTAACAAGGTTATTGTCAGTGGAGCAAGAAACCATTCAGGGAGTCACTGAAGAGGTCCAAACAGATTAGCCAAAAAATTAAAAAAGCTTACATTTATTCGAATTTTATTTTAACAGATGGGACGTTTGGGGGCATTTTGCATGAAACGATATCACAGAGAGAGAAAGACTCTGCAGCAGCTCTCACTGCAGAGCCTCTCGTCTCCTTGCACTGTACGAATGTGTAGATATCCTTATATCCATGCACCCGCTGTCACTGCACATATAAAACGAACACTTGACACAGCAGTTTGGTTTCTATAAGTTATATTTAAACTACTCTGCATGTTGAGAGGCTATTCATTTAGATCTGTATCCAAACATTAGATCGCACGCCATCTGGAAAAATCAATGATGCCGCCGCACTCGCTGCAGCAGTGGGTGTTTGTTTCCTCTCAGCGGGCTCACTCTGTCTGTGGTTAACAGTTGAAACATCGTGGTGCCCATGCTGTCAGGATCCAGAGGCGTTCAATTACCTTCATACATGAATACATCCAGAGATGCCTCATTGCGTTTTAAAGTGTCGCTGCTGCTTTGAAGAGACATAGTTACAGCTGTAGTCACAGTGGCACCATTACACTGCACATGACAACTCCTTTCCCTATAGTTGCTGTAGATGAAGATGTAGATGTAGATGTAGATGTAGATGTAGATGTCGGTGTAGATGTAGATGTAGATGTAGATGTAGATGTAGATCTAGATGTGATGTTGATGTTGGCGAAGGTAACGTTGGTGTTTCATGTTACGCAGGCCCGCTACAGGAAGGAGCAGGCCTCGACCCTGTCAGGCCCCTGGATCCCCCCGGTGGACAACCTGCTGAAGGACAGCACAGACGGCTCGGCCCTGGGTGCTCTGCTGCACTTCTACTGCCCTCAGCTGCTCCCGCTGGAAGGTAAGGAGTCGGGGGGGTAGGTAGCTGGGTGGGACTGAGGGAAGCTTTCCGTTAAACCGTGTTCAGACATGAACTTTGCCGTTTACATATGCACAACGCAGCAGGGGGGGGGGCAGCTGGGTAGAGCAGCAGGAGGCAGGATATGACGCATGAACTCCACTGTGGCAATCACGTGTTTGTGTTATTAGCACATCGACACTGCTGTCGGCCCTTATCGTCTCATTGTCTTTTCAAGTTGACGTCTTCAGACTCCTCACTGCAAACATTTCCCTGCTGTATTCTCACAGGGGCTCACTCATACATTTAACTTGGGGCCTGGCAGGAGATGTGCAGAGCAACTGACTTGCACATTTGCATTCTCACATACAGCCCTAGATTTTGAGTGGTTTAAGAGTTGAATGTGGTGTTTTGCTGGTCATCTGCAGGTACTGCAACAAAATGCAAAAGAGGACAAGGTCTTTTGAAAAACTAAATTAAAACTAAAACTGTAGTTGTTGATTCTTTCAACCTTCCAAATTTTTTTTCTTCTCCTTTTTTCGCTGTTCGATGAAACTTGAGTGGAAAGTAATGACTTGTTTTTGATTCCAGTAACTTTAGAAACATAACCTGAGCGGTTTTCTCATAAATGTTCTGTGATAAATACTTAAATATTACTCCAGGTAATGCAGTTAGAGTTACAGTGATTGATCCAGAGTTGTGTCACTTTGTTCACCTCCAAGCTTCAGTTATATGATCAAAGATCAGCCTCCACACAATCACATCACCCTGCTGATATAACGACAATGAGCTGAACTCACACACTCACTCATCTGAACTGAAAACAAAAGGAGAACAACAGATCAATCAGTCAACATCTTTAAATGCATTAACTCACGGCTCCACCCACTGGTTGATGTGACCCAGTCGTGATTGGTCGGTCATCTACAAACCATTACACCTCAGCAGCTCTTAAATGAAATATCCCCAACACTCTTTTTCACACATCTCTGCTCATAGCATCACCAGCAGCAGCACTTTACAACCAGAGCCCCTTTACTTAGAGCGTTTCCTTTGACCACCCTGACCCTGACTCACGATGGCTCCCTCTGCCCCCCCACCAGATGTGTGTCTGAAGGAGAACATGACGCTGGCCGATCGGCTCCACAACCTGCAGCTCATTCAGGACTTCTGCAAAGACAACCTGAACAGCTGCTGCCACTTCAGCCTGGAGGACATGCTGTACGCCTCCTCCACCATCAAGGTACCCGTCAACTCTACTGCACAGAACGTTTGAGTTTCCACAATTTAAATGTCAACTATTATATTTGACATTTCATCCTGCCTTAAACCTTTTAAGTTTAGTTGGTAAGTAAGTGAAGAAAAGGCTTTTTTTTTACAGATCGGAACCATCAGTTTAGAGATGTTTAATAATTTATACTTTTTAGAATATGTTTAAATCCTTTGTAAATTGTATCCATTAACTCCACGAAGGAGGGCATGATTTCACCAGTCTGTCTCTTTGTTAGTTTTTTATTAACTTAATGGATTTCCAAGGAACTTGGTAGTGGAAGGGTGTGTGATAGGTCAGAGAAGAACCCTTTCAGTTTTAGTGTTGATCCGGATCAGGGGTGGATCCAGTTCATTATTTTTATCAATAATTCATGAATGTTGATTTAAAGTCTTGATAACTATGAGTGTGTGAATTGATTGAATTCAAGGGAACTGGGCCTTGGCTGAGGGATGCACTCTGCTGAGTGATATTCTTGTTGTTAAATTTATTTCCCTGTGAGAGAGTTTGTATTTTGAGGCAGCAGCTGGTTTGGTCATTTGAGCTTTGAGCCACTTTCTGTTCTTTCTAAGTCTCAAAATGTGCAGAGAAAAAGTATGTCACATGACATCCTGGAAAAGCTCCGACCTGACAGATGTTTTATGAAACTAATCCTGTCTGGTCGGCATCGAGACATTCCCTCTGAAATTGCTCTGAAAGTCAGTTTGTAAGAGTTGTTACAGTCTCGGAGAAATATGTGATATTTACAAAGCTGAACTACTAAGACACTGGAACTGTAGCCTGTATGTGTGTGTCAACAGAAATGAGTTACATGCCAATGGTAGGTAGTGGAAAAAACACCAAAACTGTGACCTCATTCACCCTGTTCTTAAACTCAAAATCCAAATAAGCGGAAAAAAAGATCAAGTGCAGGTCTTAGTTGGCACATTTACAGAATTACACACAAATCCAAACGACCAAATGTGAAGTTAATGGTTGTTTCCATAAGCCGAAACAAATCCCATTTGGGTAATTTCATTCACGGAGTTTTGACTTAACAAATTAGAGAAGCAGATGGCACAGTATCCAGTTAGAGAGGCTGAATGAAACAGGAGAGAGGAGCAGCTCTGTTGGTCAGTGTGGTGACTCATGCTGTGGAAAAACCATCACTCCCAACTATTCTGTCTTCAGCGACCACAAGTTCGGAGAGCTGCACTCAGCCTGCTCTCCTAACATGTCTTTTCTCACGCTCTCTCTTTTCTTTCTTCCATTTACCTTTCATTCCTGGTCAATTATTTCCTTCCTTGTCTTTCTTTACTAGTTTTCTTCTCATTCTCATTCTCATTTTCGTTTCAAACTCGCCCGTCTTTCTTTACCCTGTTTAATTTTTGTTTCTATGAGTCACATTTTGTCCCATCCTTCTCTGTCTCTCTGTCCCTGATCTGTCTCTATCAGTCACCGTGCTTCTCTCACTGACTCACTCCATCTCTCTCACTTTATCTTGTGTTCATTCCCACACTTCTCTTGTGACGTCCATGCCACCCCTGTGCGTGTATGTGTGATATGGGGTTATTGATTTGCAGTTTCATGGTATATAAATGTGTGATGCTGCTGCAGTTCATGTTGCAGAGAAAGAGCAAGGACACTGTATTTCACAGTAAAGTCACGCCCTGTCCTACTTTTCTTTCTTTCTCACCACAATAAAACTTGACAGCTATTAAGTCAGAAAACTTTATTGTTTTTCACTGGCAGAGATGACAAAGTGCTGAATTGCTTTCTGTCTCAAAAAAAGGACGATTTCCAGCTCTACTCCTCTGTCTAGTTTTCCTTCTCCTTCCCTTATTCTTCTTTCTTTTTAAGACACACCTCACTTTCAGTACTTTCACTAAAGGGGAAAAATGTCTCTTATTTTTTTTAGAAAAGCTTGCACACATCAAAACGAGTGCTTCACCTTTTAATGGCGCAGAAATGTTTCTTTGTAACTTTGGCATTTTTTTATAGATTTGTATTCTTGGTCAGTTGCTGTGTGCACATATACGGCATTTGATTGTGTTGCTACAGGGAATTTGACATTTTCATAAAGTAGCTTTAATTGCCACTCAAGTCCACAGTTTCTGTTAAAAAAAAATCATTACGGCTACCACAGTCTGGATATGGTAGCATTTGTCTGGTGGTTTGGTGTTGTGTATTTTTTCCCAGTTCTTGTGTGTCTGTCTAAATGTGTTTTTTGCCTGAGAGCTGCATTCGTTGTTAAAAAGAGTTGATGCGTCTGGATGAGTTTGACTTTGCCTGCCTGTCACCTCAGCTCGTCCTCTGCTGCAGGACTGATGATCGCAGCAGATAAAATAAAGGTCACTAGCCAAACATCAGCATTCATCAGTCATTTAGCCGTGTTTCTATCCTTAACTTTTAATATGTGATAACTTTCTGGGCATTGATGAGAAATCTAATAGTCCTTATATTTCAGTTAACAATATGAATTGTTTTTGGTGCCGATGCAAATCACATTTCATGTTTTCATCTGAAGACGAGGGTGAAAAACAATTCCTGGGTTTGCTTCATAATTGAATTGCCCTTCCCCTGTCACATGCACCATCCTGCCACCATCTCATGGAAATCAATCCAGTAGTTTTTGAGTAATCCTGGTCGCCGATAGACAAACAAACAATGGGCAATAGAAGCAATAACAGAGGAAAAAGTAGAACACTTCACTCAACAATCTTTAAATAATATAAAACTAGTCAAATAGCAGGTGATCAGTAACAGGCCCAGCCATATTAATATTTGTACTAATGTTCTAGTAACATGCTGTATATAAAAACATTTTCTTCTCAGATTGCTTAACAGAAACGGATCATCCCAAAGCTCACATACACCAGCTTAACACACAACATGGTAGGAATGTAACTGAGTCGTGTGAACCAGCATGTATCAGTGTTTTTGCTGACACCGACTTCACAGGGGATAAACAGCACAGCAGCAGAACTGCATCACACACTGAACCAGTCAGAGTCAGCAACCTTGACCCAGTTTCCAGGTAGACTGCACGTCGTGGCCCTTCATACTAATGAAGACCTTATTATAGAGATGGAGCTGAGATGTCACATGGGAGGGGAGGAGACGGGAGGTGCTGAAGCAGGAGAAATGGGAAACGGTAGAGAGGAGACAAGGATATGTGATAATAACAGAGTTTAGAGAGGAGGCTGAGGTGGGAAAGGAGAGAGAGGAGACGTGTTTAGACTTGTACGTCACTGAAACATGTGCACACAAACAAACACAGACAAACACACAACAGTGACAAATATCACACTTGGCTGAAAGCGTCTAGGCGCTTGTTCTCCCATCAGATCCAATTGGAGATTATAACGTCTAAAAGGAGGTTGTGTTTCACCCCTGTCTGTTTGTCTGTTGCTTTGATTATAAACAAGATTAGACAAAAACTACTGGATGGATTACCACACAACTGGAAGGATGCAGTAATGGTCAAGGAAGAACTCATAAAATGTGGGTGACGATAAAGGTATTGATCCAGTTCCATTTAAACATGTGGAATAGAGCAATTTTCAACATTTCAATTGATTTCACATAATTTACAATTTTTTTATAAAATTAAACAATCAAACTTGAATATTATAGGACTAATATGATGAGTGTGTGTAATTTATCTCAGATTCCCCAAAAAGGTCTCGAATCTTATGAATTCAAATATGGTTTCATAAGGAGACTGAACTATATTAAGGACTATATGACATTGAAATTGTGATTGATTCATCTGCAGATTTATTGACTGATTGAGTTTTCTATGGATTGTAATTAAATAACTATTATCATTTACCAGGACTTTGTTCTGTCGGACCAACAATCAAAAAATAATAATCCTAATGACAAAGTAAAGGCTGAGCAGCAACAACACGGAGATGTTGAAAAGAAAAATGAAAGGAAACCTGACAGATAATCCTTGGAGGAGACACCTCAGTTCAATTTAAACACGATGAGCAAACTGAAGCTGATGTGATTCAGACACTTTATCATATTATCTGAAGACACAGACATTCAGTAGGTGCAGAAAATGGGAAGTGAGAGTATGAAGCTTCAGTCCGCATTATGCTCATGTGCATTGTGCATCAATAAGAGACAATAGATCCCAACCCCCTAAACCTCCGAACACTACTGAAAGCCATCCCTTCCTAATGGACACGGGGACAGTGAATCATGTCAACACACTCCCATCTACTGGCTCTTTGTCTAATTAATTCACAGCCCATCTAAATTGCCATCTGTGGATCCGAGGAGGAGGAGGAGAAATGAAATTCACCGGCTTTGGGTTTTTGCCTAATTACTTATATTTTGTTCAGTGGACATGCTGAGGTTTCTGTGATGGAGGCAGTTAACACACATACATCATGTATTTACAGCATATCAGCAATGAGGGATGTATGTGTTCCACTGGGTTGTGCAGCAGTAATATGATGAGCTATTTCCTATTTACTGATATACTTTTATATAGAAATAGAAAGACCTCAGTTCCTAGATCACAAGCAAATAAGAGGAGCAGGGGTTATTTAGGGTTCTAGAATATATCATGATACGTTCCTTCAGTTCTTCTCTGGCCTCTCTTAGATGTTTTAATATTTCCTTTTTCTGCTCTTAGAGCGTAAACTGTTTTTATGACGGGCAGCTGAGGGCAGCCTGATTAACTTGGCAGTACATCGTGGGTTTTTCCAGATTGCAGTGAGTCTGTGTGCAGGACCTAGATCCTTTAATCAACCTTCTGGCCCAGTGATTGTTGACATTAATGCCCTGCGGACGCTCAGGGTGTCTGTGGGTCCTTGTGTCTTGCCGAGTGGGATAATACAGTTTTGCAGGAGTGGGACCTGCTGTTTTGTATTTGCAAGCATGTGAGGTTTTCATACAGCCAGTGCGTTAAAACGTTAAATGGTGTGTGTGAGTGTGTGCACGCATGGTACGTGTGTGCTGTTTATGCCCTTCCCCCAGGGTGAATTATCCCCCCTCCCTCCTCCTGTGAGCTCTTAGTGATCACCAATCAGGTTCCTGTTTTCATTCTAAGAGTGACACAGTCTGACGCTGGGATCTGGCAACGCTGCAGCCCACGAGGTAGAAACGCCGGTCAGTGGGGACGTAGTGGCTGCTGACGGGGGGGTATTAAGCGATACACCCTCACACCTGGTGTGTCAGTAGTAGTCGGATGCACAGATGGGAAGAGAGAAGTGAGGGTGGATTACAGCCACCAGTCTGGACTGAGCAGAAGAGAGGAGGTTGTTGTCTCTCTGGGTCTCTTCCTTCTTTTTTTCCATCTTAACCATGGGAGTTCTTCAAATGCTGAACAGACTAAGGTAACCACAGCTTCACTGTTGTTTGAAAATCTGTGTTCAACCACATAAAGGAACAGAAAATGGGTTGAAAAGGAGGATGACACACTTTTAACTGACCCCCTAATAAAAGATTTAAACTGCATCTGTTCAGTTTGCATGTAAAGACGATAATTCGATATTTTGCTACCTGACTAGAATCACTTTTGTTCGATGTGCTCCACTTCCTCCTCCACCTGAATGAGATTCTGTCACAGACACGTGCAGCTTCTCAGACTTTTGCAGCTCTGCACGTGGGAGGTGAAGACAAAAGAGGGGGACAAATGTAAAAATGCTGCAGTAACACTCCAGGGAGATGAGTGTTTCTGGTGTTAATTGCCTCTGCCCCTCCTGGTGAGCTTTTGGGCTGCAGTTTTGGGGCTTAAGGGGTGTGTGTGTGTGCTAGAGTGTGTGTGTGTGTTGGTGTCGGTGTGCTAGTGTGTGTCTAGGCGAGTGAAATGTTGCTGATGAGGTGAATCAGAAATCTGTAGAGCTGAGCTGAGCAGCATTGTCTTTGTCTGGAGACCAGGTGCTGAGGTCGGGGAGGGAGCGTGTTTCCTCAAGGTCGTCCCTGCTTCACTGCACTCGTTTTTGCAATGACACACGCATGTGCATCTGTGAGTGAGTGCCGGGATGTTCACCATAAAAAACTGATGAGATTGGCCTGATTGTTGGTGAAGAATTGATTCTGAAAGCATGTTTAATTGATGATGAGATATATTGTGTGTGTGTGTGTGTATGTCTGCAATTTATCAAGATAATGATATTTATTTAGCACAAGCAGAGCAATTAGGAACAGTTGGGACTAAAAATGTGAGTAAAAAAACCCAAAACTCAAACTAAACATGAGGCTGAATTGGAATGTTTTTTTACAGCACTTGCAAAAAGGGCAATAAAAGGAAATGCCGGCTTTACCATGAACCATGTGGCGTTTCTTCGTTATTCTTTTACTTGTGCATTACTCTAGTAAACAAATGTTATAGTCTCACAGTTCACACATCTTTACCTAGAAAATAAGCATCTAACATTCATAAGAAACCTCATGGGTACAATGACTGTCAGGTGGATATCTTTGCAGTCCTCAGTCCTCAGCAGCAGCTCGACCTCTGACTGTACGTTGACCTGATTCTTTGACAGGACCCGGAACAGCCATGGTTCAAATCCCTCCAGCGGATCCCACTTGTCTCGTTCAGGCTGGCTGGTGCTTTACCTGCTGAACAATAACAAATCTGACCTCTATTTTATAAAATAGAAATAATCTATAAATTAGGTCAATGCCTTAATCGCTCCTCTCAACTACCACAGGTCTGCTGAACATTATTTACTAAGTGGATGATTGGCTTATCCCTAGCATGTGAAAAGCCATGTTACCATGTCACCTAGTTACCCAAGTGTGTCTGTGGAATGAGTCAGGAAGGAAACAACTTCGATCAAACAAACCTCACTCATTTAGCAATGTTATATTTGCTGAAAAGCGTGAAAAATATATATTCCTTCATAAACTTCTGCACTGTAGATTGTTCTAGTTCTTGAGAGGATTCTCTGAAATGGAGCGAGGTTGGTGAATTATTTATACGCAGACTGGAAGATATTTATATATTACTCGTATCGGTGGGGGGGTCAACAGAGACACCTGCTGGAGAAATAAGCACAAAGCAGTTGGTCTAGCCCACTTCCAGAATTAGTCGGTGGCAACATTTATCTTGTTGAGCTAAATGATCGAATGTGACACAGCTTCATTATTTTCTCCTCCAGAATAACTACCTGGTGTTCATGGCAGAGCTTTTTTCGTGGTTCGAGGTGGTCAAGCCGTCCTTTGTGAAACCGAGACTGCTGGACAGCGAAGGCACAGGCAAGTAGAAGTACTGCATTCAAGCAAGAGCAGCATCAGTATCGTGCCTTGGTGCACATGAAACATACACATGCTCATATTTGATCATCTCTGTTGTATCACCTCAGAAACATTATCCTTGTTGAAGAATATACCAGCCATCCCCATCTCCAAGGCAACCAAGAGAAGCTTCCTGGAAAGACCCCCCAGTCCCGAAAGAGTCAGGTATGTTGAAATTATGTTTTATTTATGTGACACTTTATAAAATGAATTATCTGATGTATGAATTTCTAAAAACACATTAGCAAAGAGCTGCTCTTTGATCAATTTCTTTATGCTGGTTGTGGGACTGATTGTCAAAATCCTTATCTGAACAAATTAAAGCTAAAAAGACAAATAACCATATTAAATATATATCGTAAGCATATATATTAAAATGTATAACATTTTTCATTTTCTTTCTGTCCTTCTCTAGTTTGCCCCTCCGACCTCAGCCTAAAAACTCAGGTGATTTTTGGAAAGATTTATTTACTCTTACTCAAAATCCTACCATTACGTTTAAATACTACAGTGTGATTTCTAAGGCACATAGCCGCTCTCTGAGTCTTACCTTGTATTCTTCTTTCCTGCAGGAGACATGAGGAAGTCGACCTCAATGTCTTTTGTTGATGGAAACCTCGGCACCTGGCCCAAAGAGAAGAGGTCGGTTATAATGCTGTTTCAAAATATATCATATCCCCAAGTGTCTCTCCTTAAATAACCTTTTCAAATATGTTACTATAAAAAGTTAATCATATCGTTCCTTTTTGTGCCTGTGTTCAGGTCCGGGCCTTACGGAGTGTCTTTTGACATCCCCTTTGACAGAGAGGACTCTGGTCCCACTGCCTCCACACGAGGCATGGTCAGGTCTGTCAGCACCGACGACGGCTCCGGTTTCAAGGTCCACAGCCTGCCCAGAGGAATGAAGCGCAACTTGTCCTTCCAGCCGGTGAACGGTCAGAGCATTGGCATCGAGGAGGAGGGCTGCCCAGACAGCCTAGCTGGTGCGGAACCCAGCAGGCGAGCTTTTCCCAGTGGACACGAGGGCGCCATGGCAACAGCTCCCTCCATCGAGGAGGCCCTTCAGATTATCCACAGTCCCAGCAGGCCCCCGGTGGAGGGTATCAACAGCGGTTTCTTCCTCCACAGTCAGGGACAGGGCGCCGGTGGCTTAGAGCCGGTGTCAGAGTTGGACTCCAAAGGACCCTCGAGCACCACAGACACCACAGGGCTGGACACAGGCGTCCAGCTCCGAACAGAGGACATGCTAGACGAGGATTCCTCTTTGAAAGACTCCGTGAACATGGAGCTGGACATGGACACGCCGAGCCCATGCCCGAGCAGCCAGAGCAAATCCCCCTCAGGAACGAAGCTGACCAACTTTGCCGAGCATAAGTTCAAGAAGATCAATCCATCGGCGCCAGACTCCGGCAGGGGCTCGCTCAAGACCACGCCCGAGGGCTCCGAGTTTGGCCTCCCGTTATCCGTCTCCTGGGCGCCGACCCCTGAGCACAGCCCCGTCCACCAGCAGACCCCGGCGCCCCCTACTGTCCGGGCGTCGCCCACGCCTGTCCAGCTTCCACCCAATGACCCCGCTCAAGTCATGGCTACGGAGATGGTGCAGCTGAGGATGAGGCTGGAGGAGAAACGGAAAGCCATCGAAGCGCAGAAGAAGAAAGTGGAGGCTGCTTTTACCAGGCACCGGCAGAAGACGGGTCACTCGGCGTTCCTCAATGTGGTGAAGAGGAAAGGGGACGGCGCTGCGAGCGGTGAGGAGGGAGGCAAAGTTGAGGGAGAAGGAAAGGCAGCAAGTCCCGTCTTTAAATTCGGGAGGAGCAAGGCCGACACACCCGATGGGGCGGAGCAAAGCAACACAGCCTCCTGCTGGACAAAGTCACCAGGAGCAGGAGAGGAGGGAGGACAAAGCCCGGCTCAGCTGACCGAAGTGGACCTCACAGAGTACACACGGTCCATCGATAAGCTCAACCACTCGCTGGCCTTCCTCCAGACCGAGATGCAGCGCCTGGCTCAGCAGCAGGAGGTCATCATGGCCATGAGGGAGCAGCAGCATCAGCAGGCGTGGGTGGTCGCTCCTCCGTTCACCGACCCCTCGCCACAAAAGCACCGAGCTGTCACCCGCTCCTCAGGACCCTCCTCTCCCGCCGACTCCCCTCGTTCCACCCACCGCTCTCCAACCAGCATCAAGCGCAAATCGGCCTCCTTCCACTCGCGCAGTCCTCGCACCCCCCGTCCCACCGAGCTCAAGCTGACCCCCTTCAACCGGGTCCTGAACGCCCCGCAGTCTGTGGACAGCATCCCGAGGCTGCGGCGGTTTTCTCCCTGCCAGCCTTTGGCGAGTACCTTTGTTTACATGGGGGAGAAACCGGCGCGTGTCAATCCAGAGACAGTGGCCCCAGATGGAGAGAAAGACAAGGAGGCGGATCTCCTCCTTTCCCCAGAGAGGGAGATTGCCAGTATTTGTGTAGCCCACTCACCCCCTACCTCCCCGAGCCTGCAGAACAAAATAAAGCAAACAAAAGTAGATTCAAACGCCAAAACCCAGGAAACGGCGGCACACAGCCAATCCGAGATCGCCGACATGGAGAAAGTTGACCAGAAACCCGCTGTTCAGAAGTCAGCTGTAGATGTTCTGGCCCACCCTGTGGTGGAGACCTTCACGGTGACACCTACTGAGATCCCTACCCAGCCAGAAGCCTCGGGTCAAGCCAAGAGCAACCTGATCGAGGTTCCACTGTTAGTGGGGAAGACGCTGGAGGACCTGACACTGGATGATGGTTTGGATATGCAGCAGGGAGATGTGGACGGCCCAGAGGAGGAGCAGAGGAGGGGTCGCGGTTTCTTCTTCAAGGTAGGTTGTTGTTTCTGTCCCCATATTAAATGGAGGAGTGTTTTCTGATTCCATTGCTTTATTTCTGCTCACTATAGATGTTTTGTTGCATCTTCTCGATTTAAAAACAAAGAAAATGATTTGCACAAAAGCTAAATAATGTACAGTATATTACAGAATTCTTTCAATGAAGTACAGAGCACCCAAGGAGTAATTGCTAAAAATTTTGGGAGGATCACTTTTGCGTTCACTTACCCCAGGCAACATGTTTTGCATTCTCTGGCAATACCTTTGAGTTACTTTGCGATACTATTGCGAGAAAACCCAATTGTATCGCAAGGTAACACAACACTTTAGTGAGGGAATGCAATAGCAATCAGTCTCCACTTGACCCTTTTTGTGGCTCCGTACACAGTTTAATAAAAATATATATTTTGTCTAGATTTGATTAATCATATACATTTGTTGCATCCCATTTGCTCAACAAGTGAAAAGCACAGAATAAAAACGCAGACAATAATATCACTCATGGTAAAAGGAAAAGCTAAAACATAGAAGCAGCATCATAAATAATAAAAACCATAGCGTGCAGCCTCCAGGCTACAGCCGCACAAAATCACTAGAGGCCTTAAAATATGTTGGTGCAGCTCGGTAGAAAAAGAAATTACACATTTGAACCTCAGGGCAGCCATGTTTGTTTTTATCAGCAACCGAACATGTTCCTGACACAAGATGAAGATTGGTTCCGGAAATCTTGACTGGGAGACGAGTGTAATCTTCCTCATTTATGTCGGTTCGCTCGCCGCTGTCTGAGCTCCGATGTAGGTCAGAAAACTGGGGCTGTTGTGAATAATTCAGGCCCAGCTGTGGAAAAGCAGGGTCAGAGAAGTGTTAGACTGAAGAGATGCAGAGAGTGGAAACTTATAGATGATTCATGAAATAAAAATCGAGACGAAACCGAATTGTACCTTGCATTTATATATTTAATACAAATTTAAACATTTCTTTGCCAAAGAACAAAGAATCTCATAATTTTCACTATCTCCCTTAATTATCCCCTTACTGCCTGAATTAATTTCCAATTATATAAAAATATTATTTGTGTTTTTGGCTGTCATACAGATTCTAAATTAAGTGGAGAGTGTTAATTTCAATATAGCATATACAATAGATATAAAATTTAGGTATGAGACAAATTAGCGACATTAGGCATAATGGGGCATAAACGTAATTTAACAAATTTTCCAGTCTCTGGTATGTAGATTATTAAATTGATGCTGCTTTTGCTTGAAATTGAATAACAACATATCTTTCTATAAAATCATTGCTGTTCTATCATCACAGTATTTCAAATACAGCTTAATATCTCAAAATAACTTTGCTGCACAGTACCAAGGGGCTAGTATGTGTTCTCCACTCCGACCACTAGATGGCAGCAGAGTAATACCAATACCTTCATGGTATGTGTAGAATTTGCACCATCAGGCATTAGTGGGATAAAAAGACCGGAATGGGGTTTGAGGCGAATTCGCAACATTCGTCAAAACAAGGGGTTATACAAAGAACATGTGACCTTTCACAGCATCACGTTTCAGATTTCATTCATCATATCAGATAAGAAGAATAAAAGTATCAAACAGTCATAATACTCAGATAAGCCTCTTTAGCTGCAGCGTGTCACAACCATAAAAGATCCTAATAAACTGTAGATAAACCAGTTTTACATTATGTTATGAGGTTGCAAATGCCACTGAGTTCTTACTCTGCTGAGAACATCATTTACCTGAAGCAGTGGAAGTTGACCCGCTCTGTTCCCCCCCCCCCACGGCTCAGGAGGATGGGAAGCCCGAGGAGAACATGGCCCAGAAGAGGGCGGCGCTGCTGGAGAAGAGGATGAGGAGGGAGAAGGAGAGTCAGCAGAAGAAGATGCAGCTGGACACCGAGCTGGAGCAGAAGAAAGAGGAAGCTCGGTATGTTTACACGTCAGGAGAATAAGTCCACAGGCGCTTTCAACGCACAATTAGGGCCATGCAGTGTTGTGTGATCTTTCTTATTAACTAGCATTTCACATCACGCTCTAATAACAGGACACTTTTCTTGCAGTAAGGTTATATTGAAAAGAAAAGAGTTTAGTAAACACTCGCTCCTACAACATGTACTTTATATATCAATGTCTTAATCTGACATTCATTTAGCAAACTAACAGTCCAAGGTGACATGACTGAGAGGTTCCAGGTTTGAATCCTGTAGGTGTGAGTGTCAGCTGACCCTCGAAGGATGAGCAGTAGAGATGAGTAGTAGGATGGATGGATTGATTAAAAAGAGAAAGAAAAGCAGAACATCTTTACTTTTGAGAGAGAGAGAGACATTTAAAAAAATTGAAATACTCAAACTGATGATTGATCTTTGAATCGTCAAAATAACGTTCTCCACTACACTGCAGAAAATAATAAGCAAGTTAAAAGTGCATAACATCCTGAACTCAAACCCTGTGCGTTCAGATTGAAAGCAGAGGAGGAGCGTCTCAGGAAGGAGGAGGACAAGTCCAGGAGGGAGTTCATCAAACAGGAGTATCTCAGGAGGAAGCAGCTCAAGCTCATGCAGGACATGGACACCGTCATCAAACCTCGACCAGGGGGCGGCACCAAGCAGAGGCGGGGCCGGCCCAAGTCCATCCATCGCGACAGCATGGACTCCCCCAAAACCCCTGTCAGAGCTGCCACAGGTAACCATGGAAACGGCCCGTCTCCGGCAGAGCGGTCCACGTCATCCCGTCTGTCGAATCTGTGTCATGCTGTCACTGCTGCTTTGTGCCACTTGAATATATCTTATACAACCAGCTATTCTTCTATTATAGTCCTGATTTTTCTTGAATATGTCAAATAAAAGTATAAATCTAAATTAAGCATTCACCTGGTTGAAGTAAAATCTTAGTCTAATAGGAAATAATGTTTTTTGTGTTGTAACATTTACACAAAATTATAGAGATTCAAATTTAACACCAATATACTGAAGGAGAAATGCAGCACTAGTGTGTTTTATATGTGTTCTCATATATGAGTGTGTATTTCTACACATTTAACCATGTATTGCAGGATGTACATCAGTTTTGTGTGTGTTTAATGTGAGAGTTAATCGTAGTCACAGAGCTGAAGCTGCATTTCTCTGTAACGATGTTGGCACAAACCCAAGTGGCCGGTCCGGTGCTGTGCTCATTCGTGGTGTTGGTGTAACCGTGTCGTGCTGTGCCACATGTCGTTGTCTCACATCCAGGTTCACGCCAACGTGTCTTTTCAGTCTCCAGCTTGTCCCTGGCGTCGCTCCGCCTGGGAGACGGCGACAGCGTCCAGTCTGAGAAGAGGACGCCGAGGTGAGTTCGGCTTTTAATCAACTAAGTCTCTGAGGTGACGGTGTAATGAAACTCAGATTCACTCAGGAATACAGCAGTCAGCTATATTTAGTAAACATGATAAGGATTAAAAGCTTTATGCTTGATAATGCAATTTGAAAAAATCCACAAAAAATTTAAATTTTCTTTAAGAATAACAATTATCACACTAGCTTAAACAAGTATTAGATTATGCATAACACGTACAATATTTTTACAGCTACAAACAACTTCATATGAAACCTGAAAATATCTGACAAACTTGAACTCATGTGTTTTAATGGTCATATTTTCTGATCCTTTTTTAAATCCAAGCTGTCCAGACTAACTCACGTCCTCAGGTCTAACATTTCTCCTGTGTATATCTCTCCTTCTTTTGTTTACTACCTTCTTTCCTGCTGTTTCACACTTGTCAGAAGTGCTAGTTTAGCCTCTGGCAGCCTCCTCCACTTTCTGAGCTCTCCTAAACTGAGAAGGAGAAGGTTTGTTTCTGCTTCTCTGTTAAACCCTTAAGGTGCTTCACGCTATCCTGAGTCCCAATCCTTTACCCAAAACCCTGTCCCACCTTCACTGGGTTTTATCAGGGATTGAATGAGCACATGTAGAAAAAACTTGTATGTCCTCCTTTTTTAGAAAGATCCTCATGTCTAACTTCGAATCACTGCTCAAACGCTTCGCATTCAGCCACATCGCTCCCACTAAACAATCACTTGTCGCTCTGCTGCATCCTTTGCACCAATTTACACTCCCTGCTCTGTTTTTCTTCACTTAACAAAACATCTAATTAAATTATCAAGCTTTGTTTAGAGCCACTCACGTCACATATTCGTGCTGTAGAACCCACCCTGAACAAGAAGGGGCACTCAGTAGAGCACGTACCTCAGCCAAGGCCCAACAGTCTCCTTGATAAACCACATTTACATCAGCTAGATTTAGATCTTTATTTGGATCCGCACCAAGGAGCACACACACATAACTATCAGTCCCCTGAATGCACCTAATTGTTTTCATCGAGATCCTTCAAGTTCTACTGTGGGAAATTGGTTAAAATGTCAAAGAAATGCCCCAACTTGCAATGTTAAAGAAGGTGGAGTAAAATAAACCCTGGATCTGCCCCTTTATTCACATCTTGTCCAAAATTGAATGGGTTCTTCATTGGCCTTTGTCCTGTAAAACATTACATCCTTGGTGGAGGTTATAAAGTTCCATCTAACCCCATATTTTGAAATTCATCCAGTAAAACCTCAAAATATATTGAATACAAATGAGACTATGTATCTCATTGGCAGATTCATTTTTTTGGACAAATTAAAGCTAAAATGACCTGTGTGGGCGGCTTATATTCCCTGTAAAACGCCACCTGCACATTTGAGCTAATTGTGGATTCCGATTAGATAAATTCACATAATTACAGAGGCGGAATAATGTCTAAATTGTTTTAAACAAGTGGAATTGGAAAAAACAAAGATGCAGGAGACACATAGTGTGATGCCAGTCCACACAAAGAGCAAGTAAATGCCAAGTGCTGCACTACATTTGACTGAGCTCTTTCACTGACCTTCAGTGCACCACACTGCTTCACGTCCCTGCGCTCACTGCTTGTGCTTGCGAGCTCTGCTGCTTCAGTAGTTACTGCAAGGCTGCACAAACCCAAACAATCCAAAACTCCGACTGTGCACTGAGACACAGTTTCCACCACAGTGGAGGAAGGACCTACGCAAACATGATGTCGACAGGGCGGGAAAATTACACCAGCCAACGGCTCGACCGTAACTTTGTTGGTTCATTTACAGAAATGGATTTTCAGAGAGGTTTTTCTAAAATATCTTAGTTGGCTTTTATACTGCAGCATTCTCCTGCCCTGCCCACAGTGTGATTTGCTGAGTGTTCGGGAGAAGCACCCATGCAGAAACGTTTTCTAATTTACTCTGTGTGTGTGTGTGTGTGTTTTCCAGACCAGACTCTGCAGATGGCTTCCTGTCCCCGAGTCGCTCCAGCAGCAGAAACGGAGAGAAGGACTGGGAGAACGGATCCACAACCTCCTCTGTTACATCCAACACAGACTACACTGGTACGTGCACTGAGCATGTTTCCTCTGCAGAATGGGTTCTTCATGCAAACACAATAATGCTAATTGGAAGTCATGGAATCGGAGGATTCCTTAATTTTGTTCTTCTTGGGGAAATGTTTCCCTTACACTTATATTCTAATACTAAAATGAAGTGTTTTTCAATTATCTTCTGTTTTATATTATGACTTTAATGTTGTCATTCTGCAACCTGAATGCTGTGTTCACTGCTCATAATGCTTTGTCAGACTGAACAGAATCCTCATACATGATTTATCAAAAGAAAATGGGGAGAGGAGTCTTTGACGTAACTGGAGTAGTTGCCATAACAACAGCCTCATCCTGACGTCCTCTCCTCTGTTCTCATTCAGGACCGAAGCTCTACAAGGAGCCCAGTGCAAAGTCTAATAAGCACATTATACAGAACGCCATGGCCCACTGCTGCCTCGCAGGCAAGGTCAACGAGGGGCAGAAGAATAAGATCCTGGAGGTAAGAGAATGAACGCCATCAAGTTGTATCAGCTTTGAATCTGTTCCCTGCAGTGTGAAGGCCCGGTCACACGCGGGAATGTATCAGTGGCGAACCTTCACCTCACGTTCACTTCAACCTGTGCGAGCAAGGAGGTGGTTAAAGATTAGCCTCCTGTGGAGAAGCACATCCCAGCCTGGCTTCACGTGGAGCCGGTCAAATTTGTGTGACCGTGCCCTTTAGGTGGATGTATTCGGCCATGGAGCTGACTGCTTACTTTGCTCAAAATACGTCATGTATCATATAAAAGCATATAAAAAACGTTTCCCCCGAGAGTGTGACTTTAAATTCAATCAAGCGGCACCGAATAGCACACAGTACGTTATCAGTCCCTTAAATATACTGGATTGTTTTTATCAAGATCCAGGGAAACTCTCAATAATAATAATAACTAGGGATGAGCGAGTACAGCATTATCTGTATCTGTATCTGTTAACCATATGAATTATCCGTATCCGTACTCGGAGTGGGCGGGGCCTAACCCGGAAGTGGGTGTGATTTAACCCGGAAGTGGGCTGGTTCAACATAACTCTTTTCTAACATGATTTTTTTTTTTTTTTTTTTTTATTTATTTCCACACCAGGTGTGTGTGCGTGTGTGTGTGTGTGTGTGTGTGTGTGTGTGTGTGTGTGTGTGTGTGTGTGTGTGTGTGTGTGTGTGTGTGTGTGTGTGTGTGTGTGTGTGTGTGTGTGTGTGTGTGTGTGTGTGTGTGTGTGTGTGTGTGTGTGTGTGAGAGTGAGATGCGAGGGATGTTCACTGTCTCCCGGAGAAACAAACACTCTGTGTCCCCAGCACAGAAAGACGCGATCCACATTCGTTCACAAGTCACACAGACTGGCCTTGCTATTTTCACCTTACATTAACACTTAAAGTTTAGTGCAGTGTAATTGTTTGCCGTGATAATTAAATGCCAGTGTGATAATAAATGACAATTTCAAACCATACAAACTGTCATGTTGTACTGTATTTAATAGAGGTTTACTTTACTGTAAAGTAAGTGTAAATGTAAAGTGAAAACAACAAAACCAGTCACCATGACCCGTGAACAAATACAATTCACGTCTTTCCATACTAAAAACACAGAGCGTTCACTTCTCCGGGAGACAGTGAACGTCCCTCGCATCTGCAGCGCTCCTCTACTGAGCCAATGCAGGTCTCGTGAAAAATTTTCCAAAGACTCGTACCCGAAGACCCAATCGGGAAATGAACGAATCATTTCTGCTTCCTTGACTGAGCCTATGGAACAGTCCCGATGCGCAGTGAACCTGAGTGACTGAGAGACAGAGAGCTGTTCTGTGAGTGAGTGAGCAGAGCCGTGTGTGACGGGAGGAGCGCTGTGACGCTGTGTGAGGATTTTCATTCAGTCCGAGCACAGATAATGACTCCGATTACTTGTATAATAATCGTACTCGGCAAAAGTGCTTTATCCGTACCGGAAACTCGTTTCAGCCGAGTATCCGGCTCATCTCTTATAATAACATCTTGCAATATTTAAGAAAGTGAAAAATAGGGTTCTTCCTCTGCCAATATCAGATCATTTCACCAAGTTTCTTTTACAAAAGGCAAAATAATGAAAAGCCACATATCCCCACAGCCTTTGTTTCCCACGTGACCTTCGGACCATAGATATCATATATAAACACTAGATGTCTCGGCCGTGTTGCCGGCCAACAGAGTCGAACGTCACCACATAGCGGCCATCTTTCTGAGGGCGGCTCGCTCACCCATAACATTGTGTTTTTAAACTGTTTGGTTTGTTATAAACGTCAGAGATGTAGCTATGACACTGCGTACTTATGAATAATTATGTTATTTTTCTAAACAATTTAATAATGTATGCAGTGTCATAACTACATCTCTGACGTTTATAACAAACCAAACAGTTTAAAAATCGGTTGAAAATTGAGCAAGTTATGGTTATTTAAAGAGTACGCACCACTACAACACGATGTTATGGGTGAGCGAGCCGCCCTCAGCAAGATGGCCGCCATGTGGTGACGTTCGACTCCATTGGCCGAGACATCTAGCCTTATATAAGTCTATGCTTCGGACTGTATCTCAGGAGCTGCTCTTCCCTTTTACTCAACAGGAAATGGAGAAGTCGGGGGCCACCAACTTCTTGGTGTTGTTCCGTGACGCCGGCTGCCAGTTCCGCTCGCTCTACACCTACTGCCCCGAGTCGGAGGAGATGAACAAGCTGACAGGCGTCGGCCCGAAGAGCATCACGCGCAAAATGATCGACGGCCTCTACAAGTACAACTCGGACAGGAAGCAGTTCAGTCAGATACCGGCCAAGACCATGTCGGCCAGCGTGGACGCCGTGACAATTCACGGCCACCTCTGGCAAACCAAGAAGCCACCCACCCCGAAAAAAGTAGTGCCTGCCCTGTCCTAATGGAACATCGCCGTTCCCCCTTCTCATTTGGAACAAACACATTTCAATTTGCACTTCACTGTACATATCCATAAAGATTCAAACACCTGCAATGCCAGTTAGATGAATGCATACTTGTCTTGTTTTTTACGTTTGTCTGTTTTTCCTCTCATTGCATTCCTGTCCGTGTTTCTTCTCCTTTACTCTGGACTGATAACGATCAGACTCAAAGATAAAGAACAACTGGAATGTACGCCACTGTCGGAGAATGATGCTCTTCACTAGAGATTGTCCCTGTACGAGTGTGGTCCTCGTTTCCTGTGTGCCAAACGTCAAAAAAAGAGACATTATGAATGCCAGGACATTTTACTGAAGCACTGAATGTTATGAATTAATGTACAGATTGATTTTGCATTGAGTCGTGCATATTGCTGTTGATGTGTGGCCTTATGCTTGTTTTGTTTTTAGCGTGTGAGTGTAATGAGGTGGTTGTAAAGCATCGTATTTAAACGGAGGCTTTTTTTTGTATTTGGAAGAAAACGTCTTCATCTCAGAGGGCGAAACAGTTTGTATATTGAGGTACGTTAAACTACAAAGGGCCAAAAAGACATCAAATGCATACAGCTAGCGTTAGCCACGCGGTACACGTGTGTTCAGCTCAACAAAGCAAAGCGGTTTCAGCTTTTCCTCAACCCTGTTCTTTGAGAAAGTGATTTTTAAACCATCAGGAAGCTACTCTAGTTACTCGGTTTTATTCTAGACTGGTTCTCAACCTGTGGGTTTGGACACCTGCAAACTATCTGCGCTATGATACGCCTGTAAAATATTCTGTCATGTCTCTTTTCATTGTGAGGAGTTTCTTTTTTGTTGAGTAGTTGCAACCTCAAAGCTTGTTCCTAGAAGTACATAAAACTGTCTAACAGGGATAAATAATAAAAGTGTCAGCGCTAACACTCACAGCAGGGAACGTTGCCAAAAAAGGGTTGAGAACCAGTGTTGTAAATCACTTTGCTGCTGGTCAACAGCAGGTTTGTGAATAAATAAAAAGCTCAGTATTATTTCCTTCTTTTATATTTTATTTTGAAATGCTTCCTTCTGCTCCATGTAGGAACTTTGCAGTATTTTAAGATAGAGATTTTAAGGCACTCTGTAGAGCGCATACTTCCGCCAAGGCCCAACAGTCCCCTTGAATTCAATCAAGATGCATCAAAGTGTCCCATAAATATGCCTGAAAAAGAAAGAAAAACGGCCAATTTCGTAATGTCAAGAAAGTTAAAAAAAAAAAAGCCTGGATCTGCACTAAAATTTAATGGGTTCTTCATTGATGCATACCGCATCCTTCCATGAAGTTTCTTGGTAATCCGCACAGTAGTTTTTGTGTAATCTCATTCACAAAGCAACAAACTAAAAACATAACCTTGGCGCAGGTAATCACACTGGTTTCACTACCAGTATGACTTGATGACACAAAAGAAGTATTTCTCTTTATACCAGGATACAAACTTCAATTGTGCTTTAGTAGTATTAAATTCAAGATTGCCAAACTACTTATAATAATTATCTTATAATTATAATTATTAGGAATAATAATAAATAAAGGCATATTAATGTCAAGGCACTTCCGGACCACCAGGTAACAAAATGAAGTGAATGATACATTACTGAGTAGTGACAAATCTGTTTTCTGTGTTATTGAAAAAGCCAGTCATACATCAGTTAGTTACTAAGTCCAAATGGCCAAACTGTTACATTTTCAACACATCTGTTGTTATTACATGAATGTGTATTAGCAGCATCTGTTACTTATAAATTAACTGGAGGATTCATTTGACGTCATAATACAAAGCAGAGGAGGAGGTCCGCTCCTTCTTGTTGTGTAACGGGTACGAGACTCACCACAGATTATCTCTGGTGTTGGTATCATGATCCTTTTACCACTGAATGTCAAGATCAGCACCGTTCACAGGTTTGATTTCCAACTAATTAAATCTGCCATCATGGTGCTTTGCTTTGAACTATAAAGAGGGGGGTGGGGGGGTATTTATGACCAAATATGAACATATACATGTTTTTGAAAATGTAAAAAAAAAAATTTGACAGAGTTGAAAAAGTGTTTCTGTGTTTATTGGGATAATTTGTCCACAGAAAATCTCTGTCCACCTGCTTTTGGCTGTTTAAGGCCAAGAAAAGAAAAAGGATAATTTAAAGTGTAATGATTCTGTACAGTGTGTTCATGTTAGCTCATTCACTCTGATGACTTTGTTTCTGTCCGACGCTGCGACGTCAATCAACATATTGCTGAACATGTGGGATTTTTTCTCATTTACATTTAATAAATTTAAGCATGGCCTCAGCATTTATATGGTTCACCCATTATCTGTACTGGTTATTGCAGCGATACTGGAGTCAATCCCAGGAGAGGTCCCTGATCACAACCACACTCACATTAATACTTCTGAGTAATTTAGAGTAATCTGCATGTCTCTGGACTTTCGGAGAAAAAGTGCAGAAATATCCAGAGGAAGAACTCCACACAGAAAGGGTCTGGTTGGTGAGCAGGTTCAAACCCACAACCTTCTTGATGTGAGCTGACAGTGTTAACCATCACGCCGCTCCCATATTTGTGAGCAAGGGATTTACCAATGAAGAAAAATGACAAATGAAGGTAAAGTGAGTCAAAGTCAAAAACTCATAATCGTTATCGATTAATGATTTTGATTTTATTTAATAGATATTTAAATCATCAAAACAATTATGAAGAATTATTTAAAGTGAAGATACACTTTATATTAACTTATTGTACTGCATAACTTTTTGATATTTTATGATCAAAAATGAATTACAGTGAGTTTTTCTGGTCACAGCTGCTCGAACAGCAGGACTCAGTGTGGAAGTGACCAGATACAAACTCAAAAGGTGTTTAGTTTGTCCAGTCTGGGCTACTGTAGAGAGGACCCGCTCCTGATGTTAATATAAAGTATACAAAGGGCCCATTCTAGGGTTAAGAAACAAGAATTCGAACAATTAGGTGAAACACACTATTAAAAACATCAATCTTACATTTAAGACAAAAAAACAGCACTACAGCTAATACTGGCACAGCGTTAACTGTATTAACACAACTTCTACCTGTTAGCCAATCTGGAATGTTAAGCAAACGAGCTAACATGGTGATAAACAAATTGGCTTCAGCTAACAGCTCACAAATGGAGCTTCCTACCTAACAAACTTCAGCAGAGTCAACACAGACAAATTAACTTTTAGAAGGTGTGAAAGCGTGTTCGTTTATCCTTTAAGAGAAGACGAGCCGAACTCAGTTTTGTCAATCAAAGTATTTATTTAGGAAACAATGAACAGGTTACAGCAAAGCAATGGGCTTCCAGTACACTAGCTGTATCAGAGCGCCATGAACATCCGGCGCCTGTCTATTTTATAGAAGTAGATCTTCGTTATTCCTCCTCGGAAGCGCGCAGGCGCAATCCATCCTCCTGGCTTTTGAAATACGGAAGTAGACAGGGAGACACTCCCAATGACATTATAGTTGCTCGGCAACCTGTTTACTTCATGAAAGGCCTTGACTCAACAGATGCCATGACGGGCAAAACTGTTGTCCAGCGAAGCAAAGAATATTATGTTTTCTGCTATATCAAAACAAACCTGACTGTGTAAACATTTGCAACAACTGAACCCAAACAATGTCACAAAATTAAGTCAACAAAGTCGCTCTGTCCGACCTCCAGAACTTATCAGACCGCTGTGAGACTGACCAACAATGTAACGCGCACACATTTCCAGCTAGTTTCTAGATTGAACATTCTGAGAATCAAAAGGTTATTGCTAAATCATTTGTATGAAGGCCTAATATCTAACTAAAAATACTTCTATCTTTATTGTTAAGAATTCTGTCAGCAAAGACTATAGTTAAAAATTTGAAATCCTAACAAAGGACACCTTAACCCGAGAATAAATAAATAAACAAACCTCCAACTGAATCTTAACAGTTAGATGTATACATTATTATTATTATAGGTGGAGACCAACTTTATTTTCACCTATAAGGTCAAGTTGATCTCAACTTTTCTTTTAATAATTTTGAATCTGAGTAAGTCTTCCAGCACTGACTTTGTTGAACCACTCCATGATGTTAGTGGTTATGTTTCACTTCTTTATAAATGATACAATAATCATCGACCTGGTTGATCTTTGAGCTCGTACAGTGGGTGTGGCCTGCGGGCGTCATCGCCGCAACTGATTGGTGCTCGTCCGGATGCGTCCGCATGGCAACCGCGAGCTGTGTACAAGAGTCCGAGCGGAGACGAGCGTTCTTCTTCCTGAATCACCGACACAGATTCCTACAGAAGTCTGTCCTCTGTCCTCTGTCCTGCGTCCTCTGTCCGTCCCTCGGACCCGCGCACACGCACGCACCTGGACGCGCGCACTGCGGAGCGGCGTGCACGCGGCTCGTCGCAGACTGACAGGTGAGCCTCGAGTCCTCAGTCCTGCACGATGTCCAGGGGGGGGAGGGACTGACACTGATGCTTGCTGTTGTTGTGCATGTGTGTGAGTCCACTCCTGCACGTGTGTGTGTGTCTGTGTGTGTGTCTGTAGGTGTGTGCGTGTGTGTTACGTGCAGTCATGCTGTAAACAAGGTGTCGGCCGCAGACCTGCAGCAGTCACATCCAGGACAGTGTGTGTGTGTGTGTATGTGTCTCTGTGTGTATGTGTCTCTGTGTGTGTGTCTCTGTGCGTGTGTGTGTATGTGTGTGTGTGAGTGAGGACTACAAACAGGGCGGTGTCAGCTCTGCTTCCACCTGAAGACACCACTGCTTCCTCTCACTGCACTGACACAAACACACAGAGAGCATCATACATAATGAAGAGTTCCACTTTCACTGCAGCTGCCTGACTGGTGTTTAACCATTGATGGTCTGAGCCTGAAGCTTCTGCCTCCTCATGTGTTCACCATGCTGCCATAATAAGGTGCCACCATGTGCAGAAGTGTCATTCTGCACACACTGATTGTTTCTTACATCAAGGCTACATGGATCCCACTGCAGCTTGTAACCCAAACATATATAGTCATATAACATCATCTTTAAACTTAATATCACACTTGCATGCTACCGAAATACTCTAGTTGGGAGTTGAGAGGTTCTGAATGATACAAGGCTTATTATTGGAGGTAGAGTACGACTGATATGGTGTTTTGGGGGCAAATGTTTATATCAATGGAGATAAAACAATTCCAATACCGATATTATTTATACAAACATGTTGACAATGTTTCCTTAGATGTTGTCAATAATCAATCTAACCATGAACATATTACAAATTACTATAAATATAAAGAACATACTCCATCCAAATGTATATAAATTAAATTAAGAGAATTCAAATGTAAACATGAATGTTTCTGCATGACAAACATATGTGCAAGTATCATATCTTATAAAGTTACCTCTCTTCGGCTTTACCGTTGGGCTACACAAAAACAAGCTGTTTTGAGAAATGTAACATAAGAGTTACTGCAACAGAAGAGTTTAGACACTTTAAGTCCCTGAAGGAATATCCCAGTAACCTCTCCCTTCCTCTGGGCCGCAGCCGACTGTGAGCTGCCACCGCGGCAGGCCCGTTACCATGACGGCCGAGGAGACGATCAACATCAAGGAGGCCGAGGTGATCAAGCTGATGCTGGACTTCCTGAGCTCCAGGAAGCTGCACATCAGCATGCTGGCCCTGGAGAAGGAGAGCGGCGTCATCAACGGACTCTTCTCCGACGACATGCTCTTCCTCAGGTCTGACATGTGGCAGATCAGCCTAGAGACACAAGTATTAGTTAGGACTGTTTGCTTCATGAAGTTATTTTCTTGTGCATTTTGTACTAAATCCATATAGTTGTGACGTCTGTGGCCTTTTGACTCACTAGGTAGTAGCACTGTGATGAGGGAATAGATTTCAGATCCATCTTGAACTTTCCACTGTCAACAGGCAACTGATTCTGGACGGCCAGTGGGAGGAGGTGATGCAGTTCATTCAGCCTCTAGAAGGGATGGATAAGTTTGAGAAGAAAAGGTATGAGAAATAATATAGATTACATATTGTGTTGATTCACATCTGTATATATTCTAACTTTGCATCTGTAGTTTTTGTCCCTAGCTGTTACTGGTAGGTCTGGATTGTTTGATGTTTTAAATTCATAGTCAAGTAGAATTATACTTATACTATTATAAGTTTAATATACTATTAAACTTGTTTATATATATTTGTTTTATATCTGATAAAGTAGAGCAGTGATGAACGTTTCCTTTGTTGGCGACTGGGTGAGATTTGCCAGTGCAGTGGGAGACTGGTCATGAATTAGGTCAAGTCTCAGTGATGTACTGGGGTAAAAATACCGTATATGTGACAGCCTCAGTTACCCACTGGTCACCAAACATTGTCCCTAAAGTCGTCCCACTCAGTTGTCCTGTACCTCAAGAAAAAATGATTTAATTTCTCAACACTGAAATTTGTGTTTCCAGGTTCCGCTACATCATTCTGAAGCAGAAGTTTCTGGAAGCTCTGTGTGTAAATAACGCCCTGTCAGCTGTTGAAGAACCTCAAAATGTATGTATCGTGTCATTTGAAAACTAATGTGCCTGCTGGGGATTTGACACAACATGTACTAAAACACACGCTGAGAACCCAAATACACTGATACTGGCTTTTTAAAATAGAAGCTGGATTTCTCTCTGCTCCAGTGGAGCTGCTCAGTGGTCTGGAGAAGACGCCTCTGATTGAACTGGGATGATAAGATTACATGTGAATATTTGGAAAAACAGTGTAGATACAGATCATATAGCACGTACCGCATCTCACTTAATGCTCTGTGTGATCAGGTGGTTTAAGGACAGTCTCTCTAACTTCTGTCAAGCGTGTTCTTTTATCCTTAATATATGAGAAGAGTCTGGTCTAATTAAAGTGTTTATTAAGAAACAATGAAAAGTTGAACAAACATAGCTATGGACAATTATCACAGCCTAGGCTAAATCAGTTAGCACTAGGAAGTTAACAAAATGCCCCGGACAGAAGGGGTTTGATATAATTATAACAGTAGATTTAATGTGATTGGTTATAAAATATTGGAGGGGTGTCACCGCAAATCAATTTGGATCACCCTTATTGGTCCAGCCGAAGTCCCACGCCTCTTGTCACCGAATCCAGGAAGTGAAATAGAAGCAGCTCTCCGTCATGTCTACTCTGCCGGTTGCCAGACAACTCTACCTACCCTGATAGTTCGATGTTGTGTTCCATAACCTAGCCTTGAGTAGAAAATATCATGCTCCTGCCATCTTGACTGCACCAAATGAAACATAACAAACTCTCTCTAGACTCTCCTATCAAGACAGCTGTGAGACTAACCCTCGTTGTGACGCACACACATTTCTAATTTGTAGATTAAACATTAGGAAGGAAAAGGTTATCATTAAATCATTTGTACAAAGGATAATATCTAGCTAAAACTACTTTTATCTTCATTGTTAAGAATTCAGTCAGACACAGAGAGAAACTAAAATTGGAAATCCTAACACTTCTCTGATGTATTCTACATTATAAAAATGTTTTTTTTTTTAATACAGGTCATGTATATTGTCCTATAGGAAGCAGATACTGCAAAAAATGGGTTTTTCTAATGAGGAATAATTTTCTGATCAATATAAACTTGAGAATTTCGCTGTACATCTTTTGTTTGCAGCCACATCTTGAAAAAAATCGTGTTTTTGTTCATCTTGACCTTTGACCTAACAGCTAAAAAAGTGAATCACCTGTAGATAAACTTCTGAATAGTGTTCCCACTAAGTTTAGTGAAAATTCATCAATGCATTGTTATGCAAGTTATTTTGTTCAATCACACACAGACAGCAACGAAAACAAGATCTTGCTTGCGTGGTTCCACCAGCACACGGGCTGATAGCTTCTAAAAACAAGACAATCATGTAGCATGGACACTCTCAGCTGTTATGCCTCATTGTTTTACAAAAACAAACCAGTGGGATCCTAGAAAAACAGGATTCAGATCAAACTGTATCACAGCCACATTCTGTCACAGCCTCTGTGTTCTTACCTCCAGCAGATGGAGTTCACCATGCAGGAGGCCGTCAAGTGCCTCAACAGTCTGGAGGAGTTCTGCCCGTCCAAGGACGACTACAGCAAGCTGTGTCTTCTCCTCACCCTGCCCCGCCTCACGCACCACGCCGAGTTCAGGGACTGGAACCCGAGCACGGCGCGTGTCCACTGCTTCGAGGAGGCCTGCGTCATGGTCGCCGAGTTCATCCCCGCGGACAGGAAGCTGAGCGAGGCCGGCTTCAGGGCGAGCGGCAACCGCCTCTTCCAGCTGCTCATGAAAGGGATCCTGTACGAGTGCTGTGTGGAGTTCTGTCAGGTAATGTCAATCAATCAATCAATCAATCAATCAGTCAAATTTTATTTGTATAGCCCATATTCACAAATCACAATTCGTCTCATAGGGCTTTAACATGGTGTGACATCCTCTGTCCTTAACCCTCAACAAGAGTAAGGACAAAACTACTAAAAACCCTTTTAACAGGTAAAAATAGGTAGAAACCTCAGAGAGCCACATGTGAGGATCCCTCTCCCAGGACGGACAGAAGTGCAATAGATGTCAAGTGTAAGAAAACATCATCAAGATTAAAGTTTTTTAGCAGTATTGATGAGGGTAAACATTTTGAAGGATAACTTCAATACGGTCTGTCAAGCAGTCCTGCTGCAATCATAGTCTATGGTCAGCAGCCAGCAGGATCATGATCCACCATCCGGTCACAGGCCACTTTAGTCCACAGTCATTGTCCACTGCCGCTTATTAGGATCCATCATGGTCTGCCGCCTCGGTCCACCGCCATCCGATGCCAATGCGACAAAGGATCCGCCATTCCCTCTACGATCAGCCCGCACGATATAGAATCCGCCATACTGGATCCAGCATTGCGACCTCTGATGCGCGATCCACAAATCGTAATCCATGGTACGGCCACAGAGGCCCTGGATCTGCGGGAGATAAAGCAAAGGGATTCCGGGGAAGGGGGATAGGGATGGAGAAGAGGAAGGAGAAGCTGGAAAGAGAAGCTCCGTGTGTCATAAAGTCCCTCTGCTTCTTAGCGTCATCAGGGTTTTTTGCCCTAATGTGACCCCTGGACGAGGACCAGCAAACTCCACTGGATGTCGATGTAGCAGTGAAAGGTTCATGACATAACACAACCTACAGTCCGACTTTCTGCCACAAAACCTCATTAGGGGGATATTGGTTTTCCTGCCAAACTCTAATTTCCTCTCCGGTCTCATTTAAAGGTTTACAGGAAAAGCAGGTGTCAACACTAAATCTCAACAGTTCCAGTGTCGGGTCAATGATCTTAACAAGGCTGTTCCTGTTTACCAGAGCAAGGCGACTGGTGAGGAAATCACCGAGGGCGAGGTGCTGCTCGGCGTGGATCTGCTCTGCGGGAACGGCTGCGATGAGCTGGACCTGTCGCTGCTGTCCTGGCTGCAGAACGTCTCCCCGGGCGACTTCTCCTGCGCCTTCCAGCAGAAGACCCTCAAGATCCACGTGGACCGGCTGATGAAGCCCAGCAAGGCGGGCCACGCCGACCTCCTGACCCCGCTGATCAACCGCCTGTCTCCCTGTCCCGCCTCGCCCTTCCGCCAGAGGCCCCATTCGGCCGACACCTACATGTCCAGATCGCTCAACCCAGCCCTGGACGGCCTGTCCCACGGTTTGGCGGCGCAGGACAAGAGGAGCATGGAGGCGAACATGAAGTCTGCTCTGAGCCAGAGCCTTGTGGAGAATAACGTGCATCAGCAGGATGATTCACCTGAGAGGTAAGCAGGAGGCAACGTGCTGTATCACTGTACGTCTGTGTCCATCAAGCTTTGCTTCTCTCTCCAGCAGCTGTTTTCCTAAGCTCCCTTGCCTTTGCATGTGCATCTGCAACCTCACACATCAAACCCAGTGGTGGATCTCATTGTATAGCTCAATCTGCAGCTCTGTTAATCCTATTAGCTGTTCTTTAACACAGACATATTGCCTCGTCTGTCATCTCCCGCAGTGAATGCCACAAAGCATACGAAGGCGGCAGCTGCAGTGTAATCGAAAGCCCTCTAGTAATGACTCTTCAAGTTATTATCTTTCTAAAAATACAAGTATTCTTGTTAGTGCTATTGCAGACAATAAGGCGGGTTGGTGCAGAAATCCTGGAACAAGCTCAGCATCTGGAACAAAATTTTAAGACGGATGTTTGTTGTTACTCATGGATGGAGGATAGAATTTATTTTTATCTTATATATTATGATCTCCATCGCTGCACATCCTGTTTTCATGCTCTTTACTTCTTCTCAGTTTCTCAGCCACAGAAAATAAATTCCTGCCTTAGTATATTTATCAATAAACCTTTTTGTGTTCTATTACCTGCAAACAGGGCAGAACCAGCATTAATAAAATCAGTTACCAGAGCATTCAATGAAATAACTCTTCTCACTGGCTCCACCTGCAGGAGGGAACTAGTGCATACAACACATTTGAAATAGTGCTACAGTTTAAGTTCAATAGTTTGACAAACTTAACAGGAATTTGATTAATGGTTTGTTTAGCCATTATTTTTTTACATAAAAGCAATAAATGAAACAAGTTTGAATGTAAAAATGTTATTGAACTGCTGTTGCTCTGACAATTAAACTTAGTTTAGTCGTTTGCTGACAAGTGAAAATATTACAGATCTTTCTTTACTTTTGCTACATGCAGTATAATCCTGTAGTTTAACATTCATGAATTTTTCTGCATTGTGTTGTCTTAATTTCTCTTCACTTTAATTCAAATTAATTTCAGAAATAAAAAATAATTGTGAATTATCATAGGAAACAACCACAGAGGCCGGAGGGTCCCAACACCACACGCACACCTCTGACTCCTGGGAAAGATGGAGAGCCGCCCTGCAGCACAGAAACAAATGAGGTGATAACAATTACAGACAATCAGCCATTGTGTTTGTTACCTCCGCTAAGGAGGTTGTGTTATGGTTTGTTTTTAGAATTATGCAAAAGCAACTCAACCGATTTCCATGTTATTATATGGGAAGGGTGGGACATGACCCGAGGGTGAACCCATTAAATGTTGGAGTTGTTTGAGGAATTTTCTTTCACTTTTCTAAATATTGTGAGATTGGAGGCTTTTAAACATTTTCGCTGATTTCCCAGAGAATAATATATTTATCTTGTTGAAACCAATATGGTAGGTTAAGGGCAGTGTGTGAAATCTGGAGCTTGTAGATTTCAATGAGATAGCTTAAGGCCTGTTGGGCCTTGGTGGAGGTATGCTCTCCTCTGAGTGTAATTCTAGTTGTATTTAATACTTTCTTACTTCCTTACGGACCCCAAACCATCGGTGATATGTCGGAGTGTGTTGTCTCACCTTCCGTTGCTCAGGCTGAACTACTTTCATGACTTGTTGTCATGTCTGGTCACTTGAGTCAAAGTCACACAGACATTTTCAGTCTGTCGTAATTAATCCAGATTTAAGATATTTGGAAAAGTTACCCCCTGATCTGCCTCCAAATCTCCACACCTCATAAATCCTTCCCCCGAATCTCGACCACACGTGTTCAGGGGACGCTCTCGCTTCCGCTGACCCTGTCCTGGCGGAAGGGGGGGGGGGGGGAGTGGAGGTCATGGACGCTGAAGGCACATCATCTGATTTGATGTGCGGGCGAGATGGCCCACTGCCTCCATCATCGCTCATCTTTATGCATCCCGGGTTCCATCTAGTGGAGAAAAGTAGCTGGAGATTGGTGTGTGTGTGTGTGTGTGTGTGAGAGAGAGAGAGAGTGTGTGAGAAAAGTGTTGAGAGAGAATATACTGTAGACCCTTTGGATGTGATGAGGTCCTTGAAAACTTTTTATGGGATGGATGATGGAGGACAAGGCCCTGGGAGTTGAAGAGCTGTCAGCTGCGTCTCTAGGGAGAGAGTTAGTCTAATATAATTTGTGTGTGTGTGTGTGTGTGTGTGTGTGTGTGTGTGTGTGTGTGTGTGTGTGTGTGTGTGTGTGTGTGTGTGTGTGTGTGTGTGTGTGTGTGTGTGTGTGTGTGTGTGTGTGTGTGTGTGTGTGTGTGTGTGTGGTGGCAGCATTGAGCAGCTTTGAATCAGAGAACACTGAGAAGCAATAATAAATATGCATTCAGACTACAGGGCAAGTTGAGGTCAAATAAATCCTGTCAGAGTTTGGCTCTACATACCGTTGTCTTGCTGTGTTGGCTAACTGGGTGCGTGTATGTGTGTGTGTGTTTCCAGGGTTGTGACTCCGAGGAGCACATCCAGGAGTTTTACAGGCAGCACCTCCGTGTACAGCAACATCTGGAGCAGAAGCAGCAGCAGAGGCAGCTGTATCAGCAGATGCTGCTGGAGGGGGGGGTGAAGCCGCAGGACCGAGCCCAGCACAACCTCACCGAGACCTTCCTGAGCAGGTGAGCACGTCACAGTAAAAGATTCAGCCTAGTCGGATTAGTGAATTTAAACTTCCTTGTGGTCTCATCTCCAGATCCATACAGAAATTGGAGGAGATGAACGCGGGGATTGACCACAAAGGAGATGAGGTGATGACACATCTCGGCCAGCAGTGGAACGGACTGACGGGAAGCGATGGCGCCTCCTGTCCCAGGACCGCCAACGCCCGGCACACGCCAGAGACGGGTCTGCCGAGGGACAAGCCCGGGGGGGTGAGCAGCAGCACCCTGATGAGGACCGGGAGCCAAGGCTTGCCCTCCCTCAGCGAGTCTCCAGTTCCGACCAGTCAAAGGTCAGAGCCTGTCCAATGTGTGGTTATCAGCCATTACAAGAAGTGATCACATTTAATTCTGATCATTTAGTTTCTCCTTGTGTTACTCTGCAGCTCTATATGTATCTTAAAGCAACACTATGTATGAGCAACAGCGCCCTCTGCAGCCCCAGGTGGTAATGTAGTCTATTGGGCTACGTGTCAGGGTGAAAAAATGATTTCCATATAGAGAAAAACTAAGAAAAACTAAGTCCATCAATAGCTGTGTCATTTTTATCACCTCAAACTCTCTTGACATCTTTATCGGTGGCTTCTATGTGTGTGTCACCGCTTTTTTCACCAGGAAATGTTTGTTTAAATTTGTTTCTCTTTTTTTTCCGGTTTTGCATCTGCCCTGTGTTAGAAGCAAAGATGTTGGTTAACTAATAATCTGTTTTTCACATTATGTGGATGAACTTGTCCTGAACGGCAGCGCTGAGAGGATCCGAGCTCCTTGTCCCACGTCGCAAGAAGATCCCGGCAGCTCTGCAACACGTAACACACAAGAGGTGCGTTCAACTCTTCTGCTTAAATAGTAATAATGTTTCTCACGGTTCCACATTAGCTCAGTGTAGTGAATCTGTCTTTAAATATTTGTATGTTTAAATGTGTTTAAAGCAATGACAGGAAGGTAAAGGTCAGGTAAATAACATCTGTGATGACAGATAATGAATTTCCTACAGATTTTCACTTTTTTTCTGATTTTCCTGGACAGGTGGGGAAGTCCAAAGCTCAGTTTGTGAAAGTGAACCAGCTGGAGGACACACAGGCAGTCCGCGCCGTGGCCTTCCACCCCTCGGGGGCGCTCTACGCTGTCGGCTCCAACTCAAAAACCCTGCGAGTCTGTGCCTACCCAGAAAGCCTGGCCACCAGGTAGGAGCCTCACACAGGCACGTTCCTACAGCAAAGATCAGTCTAGAAAGTCTTTTGCACGCTCTGTCTACATATTCTTACACTCATAGTATATTATATTATCTATTGTATAGTCAAATACTTATATTTATACCTCTACTATATATCCTATCATATTATATCATACTCTCTGTATATTCTTGTATATACACATATTTATACATGTGTACATGTTATTATTATATTTACTATTATTATTTTATATACTGTTGCTGCCATTATTACTATATACTGCTTTTATATTGGTATAATTACTATCATATATAAATATATATTATGTTATATTATATACTATATATACTGTACTATTTTTATATACTGTCTAACAATAACATTACCATCATATCATCAGTACTATTACCATCATCTTGCCACTGCACCTTATCTACCTATTTATCTTGTGTTTCTGTTTTTATTCTTTCTACCTCAATATTTTTTATATTATTCTATTGTATTGTATTTTATTGTATTCAAATATACCGGCTGCTATGACGACTTAATTTCCCTTCGGGGATGAATAAAGTAATCTATCTATCTATCTATTTAGTGGATCACCTACCCTGACTGTAGGTGATCAGTCCCTTGTATTTTCTTGTCTCGATTGTCAGTCCTGGTGCCGTCAAGCAGCCGGTTGTGCGCTTCCGGAGGAACAAACACCACAAAGGCTCCATCTACTGTGTGGCCTGGAGCCACTGTGGACAGCTGCTGGCCACCGGCTCCAACGACAAATACGTCAAAGTCCTGCCTTTCAATGCCGACACCTGCAACGCCACAGGTAACGATGACTGAAATGTAGCCCTGCAAACACGAGGTTCATCTGAATAGTTCAAACTTCCATCTGTGTGTGTGTGTGTGTGTGTGTGTCTCTTTGGTTCAGGCCCGGACCTGGAGTTCAGCATGCACGACGGCACGGTCCGGGACCTGGCCTTCATGGAGGGCCCCGAGAGCGGAGGATCCATTCTGCTGAGCGCCGGAGCCGGAGACTGTAACATCTACACCACCGACTGCCAGAGAGGACAAGGCCTTCATGCTCTGAGTGGACACACGGGTGTGTAGAAGAAACAGATGTCAATCGATACATGAACGTTCATTTTTTAAATTCTTAGAAACAATAAATCAGTGACATTATAATAAACTAATAAAAACACAGACCTACATGATGAATGTAAGACTTCTCCATGTTGTCCAACAGGTCACATTCTGACCTTGTACACGTGGGGGGGGTGGATGATCGCCTCCGGCTCCCAGGACAAGACGGTGCGTTTCTGGGACCTGCGGGTTCCCAGTTGTGTCCGGGTGCTGGGAACCACGCTGCACGGCTCAGGTGGGTCGTGAGTCATCCTTCATCCGGCTGCAGAGCTAGTTTAAATTTAGTTTATTGTCCCTAAATTTAAGAAACAAATTAGAATATAAACATTCAGGGAGCAGAGACTTTTACCAGAGATTTGCAATCCTATAATTTTTTGTCTTTTTTTCCATTAGCAAAAGCAAAGTTTAAAAAAAATGCATTCGAAATTGAAAATACTCTTTGTGACATAAGATAAATACTTTGTTTGGAGCAGAATAGTTCACAAGTAGAAATCAGTACATTATATATTACTGTATATTATTGTTATATATTAGTGTTTTATTTGATTTAGAGCCTGATAGATATGGATCTTTTAGGATTGAAGCTGACACTGAAACATTTTGGATATGGATTTATCAGTCGATTCAATTTTTGTATCGATCTATGTGATGTAATTTTCAAATCCTCATGACAAAGAAATATAATTTAGGTCTGAATTTCTACAGTTTAACCACAAAATACAAATACAGCCAAACACACAGAATTTGAATAATAAACATTAATGTTTTTAAAGATAAATGTGCTTCTTTTCTGCTCTGTTTATTCTGTGAAATAAAAGTTTTCATATCGTAAAACAAACACTAATATCATGATATCTGTGAAAGGCTCACATCAACAGATATAATTCGCCATTTTTTTATGACTGGATCCAAAGTTTGAAACGTATCTTCAATGAGAGAAACGTTATTCATCAGCGCTCTGTGTCACTCAGGGAGCGCCGTGGCCTCAGTGGCGGTGGATCCCAGCGGCCGCCTGCTGGCCACTGGTCAGGAGGACAGCACCTGCATGCTGTACGACATCCGAGGAGGTCGCATCGTGCAGACGTACCGACCGCACGGCAGCGACATCCGCTCGGTGCGCTTCTCCCCCGGAGCCCACCATCTCCTGACCGGCTCCTACGACAACAAAATCATCATCAGTGACTTGCAAGGTAGAAACACATGCCTGTAGACAAGGGGTCAAATGATCTTCTTTAAATTTCTGGTTCTATCAAGGTGATCGATTCATGTTTCAAGAATTTCACATTTTGACGTACAAATATACAGTAAATGCATTTGATTCAAATTAAGCCAACACTTTTTCACCTTCTCTGACCTCAGGTGACCTGACAAAGCCCCTCCCTCAGACAGTGGGGGGGGAGCACAGTGACAAGGTGATCCAGTGTCGGTGGCATCCCAACGATCGGACCTTCATCTCCTCGTCTGCAGATCGATCCGTCGTCCTCTGGGCTCCGGGCTCCTGAGGGCCACAGAGACACATTGGGGAGCAGGAGGAGGAGGAGGAGGAGGAGCAGGAGGAGGAGCAGCAGGAGGAGGAAGAGGAGGAGGAGCAGGAGGAGGACCAGCGTTCAGCCCCGTGTGGGATCACTCACTGCTGCACGGGGTGTTTGTCTGTGTCTGTGCACGTACACATGCAAACACATTGTGAGCATCAATCCGTGTATGTTGCACAGTTTAAAGGTGTGTGTATGTGTGTGTGTACATTGCGTGACTGAAATCACTTAGAAAAGTGTGTATGTGCACGTGCGTGTGTGTTTTCACATTGTGAGCATCAATCTGTATATGTTGCTGAGTTTAAAGGTGTATGTGTGTTTGTGTGTGTGTTTGTATACATTGTGTGACTGAAACATTTTTAAATTGGAAAATTCAGTCCCTATTATAAAATGTGTGTGTGTGTGTGTGTGTGTGGCAGTGCACAATAGTACTGTTGCGGGTTTCAGTGTAATTAAAGTTGAAGTAAAGGAGAAGCTAAGTAAAGGAGCTAATGATGTTTTTGTGGGTCCATGTGAGTTTAAAAGCTTAACATACTCGGTGTGTGTGTGTCTGTGTGCGTGTGTGTGTGTGCATGTTTCTTTGTGTTTCGGGCTTTGTAGAGCGTACAGATGAAATGGCACAGTTGTATTTAGGTCAGAGAGGTGACTGATATGCCTGAAGTTAAAGGCATGAGTTATTTCCCTGCGAGCACACGTTCAGGTTAGTTCAGTTTTTTCCTCTTAATGTTAAACCTCATGTGAATCAGCCGGACGCTCACTTCAGAAGTGACGCAGTTCATGAAGCTGTGACCTGGACTCATGTCGTGGGAGGAGCCACGTTCGGTTATGCATATCATAATGTGCCTTTTTGTAACATTTGTAGACTGATAGATTTATTTATTTATTTGCAGCTTTATCCTACTTGCTCATACGCCTTTTTTCATGTATAGAAAATGTGCGCACACGTGTATAGATTCCTGTTTTTTCACCACATCTGTTGTTGAGAGTGAATAAGCACTTTGCACAAATACTGGATGTTCAGTTTGTTCAGGTTTAGAATAACAGCGCTGAACAAATTAGTTTAAAATGTGTATCAGCCCAAACAATTATTTCAAACTAAATTGATTAATTGCAACACAAAAATGAGAAGTCTGTGTTGGAAATTCAATCAGGCTTCAACAAATTTGACACACTCGTTTCTATCAGTTCCCAAAATATGCCTGATTGTTTTTTTTCATCAAGATCCGTGACTTATCTTTGTGAAAATCAGGAAAACTTTGAAAAACACCATATCTCACAAAGATAAAGAAAGGAAAAAGATTTCTTGAACTTCTTCAAAATTGAAAGGATTCCTCTCTGACCCGTACCACATCCTTCCGACAAGTTTCGTGGAAATCCGACAAATCATTTTTGCGTAATCTTGCTCACGAACAAACCAACCAAGCAACAGACAGACAGAGGTGAAGATGAGAGAAGAGGGTGGAGACTGATCTGAGGACAACGGTCATGATGCACTTTAAACTTAGAGATGCTGCTAAACTGTGAAGAGTGAAATGATCCAGGCACATTATTTACTTTTACAAGTAAGATTTTATTTTTATTCTCACTTTTCACTCACCTACACAGACACCTGATGCATGAAAGAGAGAAGATGGCACAGCGGAGAATTCAAGTCAAGTTATGAATCATATTTTACATGATCTGTGGCTCAATGGCAAATTCAGCGTAATTGTCCAACTGTGTGGTTTTTTTGGTTGAAGGGCGTCAAACTGTTAAATCCAATGAAAGTGTTGTTCTGGCTTTTGAAATTAAATAAAATATTTTTAAGTTACACTTCAGAGCCAACTCTCCAAGTTCTTTATTGTGTCGAGTCAGCAAATATTAAAACCAGGGAAATTTGAATGTGTTATATAGATTTATCTGCATGTACTATCACACACACACACACACACACACACACACACACACACACACACACACACACACACACACTAAACTCTGGCTAAGCTCTGAGGGGTCATAACAACTGACAGAGAAAATTATCATCATCATATACTGTAGGTGTCAAATACTGTTAAGTAAGAATATGGTAAAAAGAAGGGAAGGGAAGAGGGAAGTCGTCATGCAGGAGACAAAGAGACGAACTGAGAGTTTAGAGTCGATGGCAGTTGGGATGGATGTGCGTTGGGTTTTCGATGGGTGTGGGTCGGGTGGGCTGCAGAGGTGTGTGCATGGGGGGGGATTTAGCATCGCCCACATGCTGCGCTCGATCATTCCCTCTTTTGTGAAGTGGACAATGAGAGCCAGGGGGTTCAGGGCTTAAAAAGGATACGCACACAGTTCCAGCCAGCGACCCTGGAGAGACACCGGCCAACCCAGAGGTACCAGGACTTTTTTTAACAAAAACTTGGAAACACACAGGACCTGTATTTACTGCACTGCCAGGAAGATACTACTTTTATATTTTTACAACGAGAAGAGATGAAGTGGGGGGTCTGTCTGTGCTGCTTTTACACTAGAATGCATCTTTGCAACTACAGGCCTGAGATGCAGTTGTTCATAATTCTCGACAACAGAATACTGCGATGCCACATTCAGGGAGCAGATGTACTGGTGGAGTTTGGATGTGCTTTTAGAATTCTGTGGGTTTTTGTAAAGTCCACAGTGAGGGAGTTGAAGTCAGTGAGTGGAATCAGAGGTGTGCTGGGTGGGTGACAGGCTGACTCTGCTGACAGTTCACTTGTTCAGAGCCGGATTAGTTTGCGGTGCAGCGGAATTAGTGGAGAACAATGGCTCTGAACTGCAAGATAGGCAAAGCTCATTGTCCCTGTCCTGCAGCGGTTTGGTTCAGGTGCTTTGCTGGCGATGAGCAATTTAACAGCCTTTGTGCAGGATTCTAAAACCAAAAAACTTTTAAATATCATGTTTTGGAAAACTGAGCATCACTTTTTAATTGGGATTATGGTTCACCTTATTTCAAAGTATTAAGTAACATAAAATATCTGAAAGTAATATATTGTCTTTCCAAACCTTACATGAGCCCGGTCCATACTAAAAGATTTCCTTATGTCAGTGGATCCATCGTGAGCATCTTCCACCAGAGACGTTTGGCTGAACAAGTTTAATACTGCAACTTCTGGCAGGAAATTACACGCTACCACTTGAAATAAGTGTCCGATCAGCAGTTTTATGCTAAACGCAGTGATAGAATCCTAATGTGTAATGCAATAAGTGTGTTTATGTATTCGCTTTGTCGTTTCGTTGTTATTTATATGAAACAACGCACGTATTGGGATGCAAGACAAGTTTGGGAAGAGTATCTGATACTTAAGTGTAATCTTATCTTAACCTTTCTCATTTATCTCATCTATCTTCTCTTATCTCCTCTTGTCTGCAGGTGTAAGTAAAGTGTGAGGTTCTTATCTTGAACAGACACGATAAACATTCTAAACTCTAGATGTTCAATAGTCTAGCCTCATGCATGTGTGGCCCTCAGGGAGTTCACACCAGGCAGAACTTTAACCAACAACCGTCAATCAGCTTAATAAACACAATCCAAAGCTCTTGTGAATTTATATTTGACGACAACATATTCTGACATCATCTCCTCTCGCCCCCCCCGAGCAGTTGCTGAATGTTTAGGAGGACACTGTTTCCCCCGGCTCTTCCACCATGCTGTACACTTTAGCAGGAGGGGGCACGCTCTGTGGCGTGGCCGCCCTCGTGCTTCTCATCGTCTCCACGGCGACTGACTTCTGGATGCAGTATCGCTACTCGGGGAGCTCAGCCAATCAGGGGCTCTGGAGGTTCTGCATCAACCACAAATGTCATGCCCACACCATCACTGTAGGTGAGTGAGTTCTCCAGAACAAGGGAAGGACCTGAGGCAACACTAAGTGAAGGTTTAAGATAATAATTACTTATTAAGTAATTTTAAAATATAACATGTGGCTTTGATTCTTCAAATTCTTATCAATTGTAACCATAGCATCACAATCCATATCAAATCCAGTTTGGATTTGAATTACTATAAAAACTAATTTGTCATCAAACTGGTGCAGAAAACCAATCTACACTTTGTCAGTAAAAGAAAAGAAAAAAAGAGAAATAAAAATAAAATAAAATAAAAGTTAAAAAAATAAAGATAAGAAAGATAAGAAATTAAAAGGAACATTTTAAAAATTAACTTTATAAAAGAAAGAGAAAAAAGAGAAGAGAATAAAGGAAGAGGAAAAAAAGAAAGGGAATAAAAGAAAATAAAAGAAAGATAAGAAATATAGAAAAATAAAGGAGAAAGACAGTCTGAGGAATAAGCAGAAAATAAATATTTCAATATATGTTTTAAAAAGTTGAATTGTTTTTGTGCTTATATAGTGAGAATCAAGTATGTGCAAACAGACACAAGGACAAACTAACATAGAAATACCAGCATGAGCACAAAACCAACATATTAACATGTAGTGTAGAAGCAGGTCTACTGTGTGTGTGTGTGTGTGTGTGTGTGTGTGTGTGTGTGTGTGTGTGTGTGTGTGTGTGTGTGTGTGTGTGTTTCTGACCTCTGTGTGTCTGCAGCTTTCTGGGACGCCACCCGGGCCTTCATGCTGCTGGCGGTGCTGAGCTGCTTCGCTGGGGTCGTGCTCGGCCTCAGCGCCTTCACCAACGGCACCAAGAACAGGAGGGTCCGCACGGGGGGCATCGCCCTCGTCCTGTCAGGTAACAACCTGCACATCTTCACGGCAACCGGGTGGTTAGAGACATTCGTGATAAAAATATATCTAATTTGTATTTACATTTCTTTTTCTCTAAAAAAATCTATGTAGTTCATGTATTCTATTAACTACTTGTATTTATTCACCAATTTGGGTTTGACTTTCTACATCAGAGGTTGAATTGGAGTCAGAAGAATTCCAGTGATAAGGCTGTCAGTCATATTTGGCGCCATCTGTTGATGGAAAATAAAATTGCAAACCTTTAAAGTGCAGGCTGTTGTATTTGTAAAAGTTGAGAAGTGAACAAGTTATATAATCAAATATGTAGAAATGCAGAAGTGACTCGGGATAAAAGCAGTTTCATGTTTGTTTTTACTCTGCTCAGGTTTCCTGGCTCTGCTGGCTCTGGCGATCTACACCGGAGTGACGGTCACTTTCTTTGGCAAACGCTTCTTGGACTGGCGCTTCTCCTGGTCGTACATCATCGGCTGGGTGGCCATCATCCTGGCCTTCGCAGCAGGTATTTACTGTGTTTAGTTTCATGGGAAGCTTATGTTTATTGGGAGTGAGTTTCAAAGACTGAAGCTGAAGTAATAAGTAAGAACATTTCTACTCAGCTTTCCTTTTCTTGGCAGCACTCATATGTAATCAGTGTTGGGAAGGATACTTTCAAAACGTATTCCGTTACAGAATACAGAATACATGCCCAAAAATGTAATCTGTAACGTATTCCATTACATTAACTAATCTGAGTAACGTATTCTGAATACTTGGAATACTTCCGGTTTGTATTGCATTTTTTAAGTGTATGATTGCGGCGTTGTTATAGTCAGTGGAGAAGCAGCAGTTTAAACTCTCTCTCCAGCTGGATGTCCGGCTCCCATCCACTCCCACCTCTGTGCCAGCCCCACCGGAGGCTGAAGGACCCCCTCCCCCCCTGCGCCAAGGCTGCCTCGCGCCGTGCTACGATCGTTTCGGCGTCGAGTTTATTTTTTTTTGCGCTTGACGCGAGCGTATCGCTCCATGAAACAAACTGAAAAATGATTTTAAACGATATTGATGACATTTGATATAATATAAATGATAAAGTATGCATCCCATAGTTTGTATTCCCCTTCTGTTGTCCTGGAGTTTTAATTTTACCAATTTTACCGATCACATTATTAAATGCCCCCCTCTGCCCATCCACTACAGACACACAAGCAGTCATAAAGATAAAAAGAGAGGGGGGGGGCGGAGAATACGTAATTTACCCTCGACACCCGACATTGAACGGAGAGAACAGCGGAGAAGTTCTTGAAGATGGATGAAATTAAATTGGGACGCGGTTGCAGTTAATGTTGGAGCAACAAGTGACTATATGCTTTTATACTACTGGGTCAACGGGTGATATTATTAGCGCTGCCTGGCGCTTCAGCGTCCGGTGTGAACCCGGCGTGCCTCGCTGGTCTCCTGCAGAGCCATGACAGCGGAGCTCTGGGAGCGCAGGTCGGTCTTCTCTCACCAGGCGCTGGAAGGGCAGCTTGCGGATCAGCAGCTCCGTAGATTTCTGGTAGCGACAGAACTCTCTCAGAGCCTCGGTCCCGGGCCTGTAACGGTCCCGAGCGGGTAGCGGTGAGGCTCCTTCACGCCGCTGGGGGCCCGGGCGCTCTTACGGCAGCCCTGGTCTCCAGCTGCTTCCTGGGGGCTTTGCCGCCGGTGGATTTACGAGAGAGTGAATAAACTCGAGAAGTACCGTCATGTAATCCACTGATTTCAACAATGTAACTGTATTCTGAATACCATCTATTTAATTTGTAACTGTAACGGAATACAGTTACTCATAATTTGTATTCTAAATACGTAACGCCGTTACATGTATTCCGTTACTCCCCAACACTGTATGTAATAATAGAGGACGTTATTCAAACAATGCATGTGTCATTTAAGAATTAAACTTTATGACTCATATTCGGGGATTAATGTGTATAATTTTATCATATTTTTTCTTGAATCTTTCCCCCAGGCGTGTTTCAGCTCTGTGCTTACCAGAGAACCTCTGCAGAACCTGCTCCTTCAAATAACCCGGACACCTGAACTGGACAGATCACACAGATTTGCCCCGAGGAGGTTTCCATGGAAGCTGCAGCTGCTGTTGAAGTTATACATAGAATGGAATAAAGTGAAATCTTAGACTCGTGAGTGGTTTCATTTCTTATCTCAACTACAGCCTTTAGAGAACACTTCTTCTTTTTGCTTTAGGTCATCGATAAAGCAGCTGATTTTAGGTTTATGTTACCTGGGTAGAGATTCAGATGAACAGACACCAAACCCGAAAATATAGTTTAATAGGCCCATGATGGTTTGGATTTGGGAACAATAATATTAAACAATAACAATATAATTAAATTGAATGAGGAAATGCATGAAGTATTGTTGTAACGTTACTTGGATGATGAAAGCTTTAGGTTGCACTTTCGTCAGAATTAACCTTATACAGTATAGTCTATGGAAGTTGCATGTTTCACTGTGTACATTCTCCACTAGATGGTGGTGTTCAGTCACATATGAGGTAAAACACACTGTGGTGTTAAATGAGAGCTTTTCTCCCAAAGTGAGTTCACCTCCTCTCTTCAGCTCAGAAAACAAAAAGCTTTTGGAATAAGAGGCAAAATATTTAAAGAAACATGCAGTAAGTTAACTTTGCTATTAGGGGGTATTGCAACAATTAAAATATCCAAAGCCGAATTTGCATCAGCTCCGTCCATCTGTCAATTTTAAATAGACATTCAAATATCTAGAGTTTGGTCTCGCTGTGGACGTCTTTTGTAAAAACTTGAAAGTAAATGTAAGATTTCCGCCCTAAGTCATAACTACTTTTTGCTTATCCCTTATCCCCCCTAAAATCAGTAAATGCATAAGTCTCTATTTCCTCAAAACTGAAAAAACCTGACTGACTGTTATGACTCACGTTAATTTGTGTCACTCGAAAAACTTCTGTTGATCAATTTTTTTAGGAATGGAATAAAAGGTCAAACACAGTTTATTATTTACTCTGCAACATTTGATTTATTTTCAACAATAACAAAGTCGTCTCACAGAGATTACTTTGAATTACACAAAATGCAAATAAATATATATAGGACCATAGTAGAATTAAGGACATTAACAACTGATACAAAATTATTTACAACACTTTGAATAGTGCAAATCTACACAAGAACTGCTCTCAATGAAATTCTTGCATTGAGCCCATGAGAACAGTGGATGTGCTCTGCCCTCTGGTGGGCAAATATAAGAACTGACAGTACTGTTTGTGGCATGTTGACAAAAACTTAGCAAATTATTATGAATGAGACTCTTGTGAAACAGGGTGTAACAAAAGTACACCCACCTGCCACCCCTGGTCAAAAGGAGTGATGTAAAATCTTTGAGATGTGGTGATAGATATGCACTTTTAGGTCAGTTGAAAAGGGGGAAAAAGAAAAAGCATTCTAAGAAACCCAATACACAATAAGTCAAGTCAAATCTCAATCAAATAAAGTGTCTTTTCTTAAAAAGAGACGTTTGAGAAACCACCACAGCCCCTTGGGAGTGTGAGCCACAACATGAGCACTGCACATTGAAATGGCGAAAGGAGATGACAACCTCAAACCACACGGCAGGTAGTGCCCATCACCCCTGAGTGAAAACTATTTAAAAAAGGCGTTAGCACCGTCAGATACCACCGAACGCCAGCGTTGCCATTTCTTCTTATTCCACACACGCCATCATGGACAGTGACAGGCACAACACTTTTTTTTTTTTTATAAAGTGCGCTCGCTCGCTTGAGCCGTTACTTTCACTCACGTTTTTTCCTGCTTCTTGCACAATTTAATCCCCAAATACATCAAGCTCCATTTAAAAACAGCACACAGTTAAATTACATTTTGCCATGCATAATCATTTTGTTGCATATTGAAATTTCTCTTTCGGGACCACTCGTTTTTTTGCTGATGAAAACTTGGACCTGGCAGCAGGTGTGGTTGTAAATCCTCCTCTCGGTGAGGAGAGCAAGAACGTACCAACACTTTCAGTCAAGTGTCGATATTGAAGACACATGCATGAACATCAGAAATAAATTATCGGTGCTACTATAAATAATCTGAAAATTCTAGAATCGCCACTTGGTCCTCAAGAGGCCTGTCCAAAAGAGAGGTTTGTACTTGAACACAACATGGTTACCGAGTCATGGTAGACGGGACGTTAACAGACATCTTTACGTCTACCTTTTAAAAAGACCAAAGTCGTAGAAAAGTCGTACACAAAAACATATCGTTGCATCTGAGACGACCTCCTCGTGGCCTGTTGTACTAAATATTTGTGCATTGATGATGCATTTGTCCAGTAGAGACTGGAGAAAAGAATTACCTCTCAGCATTGATCACTAAATACATTTAAATCATGCCAACGATGAGGAAAGTAATACTGCAATCATTGCTGATTGGTGAAAGAGAGAAAGGGGAAGACCGTCAGGAGAGAACCCAGCCTCTGCAGGTTGATCCGAGTTAGAAATGTCTGTTTCTATCATTTCAACCCACAGCTGATTAAGAGCCAGTCGAAGAGAAGTACCCAATTCCAAACAGAGAGACAGGTGTGTTATACTGATGATAGATGGAAAGTTAAGTAAGATAATAAGAAACAGAAAGTCAAGTCATCTCTGTGCACCCATGCAATAGATGTGCATTGTGTGCATCTTTGGCTACGCATAGCACTATGGCTCCTCTGTGGAGGTGCAAAACTAAGCGCTACAACAGGCTAATGCTGACTGGTATAGCCCTGTTCAGACATGCTCAAGGTGAAGAGAACCTCTGAAGGACAATGAGCTACACAAGTTCCCAGATGTGAAACAGTTTCTGTCAGGAAAGTGCCCCTTGAACTTGTCTAGTGTGGCACCATGCTAAATTAAAAACCGCTCGGCTTTGGTTTGAATGACAGACACGCTGCAGCCAGGCAGTGTGTGTGTGTGTTTGGCTCGGTGGGACTCAAGTCGCGGCAAGTCCTTTTGTGTTTCCTGCAGCAGGAGCCAGTTTAGCCCTTCAAGTTGACAAGTCGTCTTGGAAATTGCACAGGTCGGCCACTCTTCCTCGAGCCAGCAGGGCAGGCCGTGTTGGAAACATAGTCTGAGTGCATTGGAGTTCTCCCGCTGGGTTCTGCTGGAGAAAGGCCAAAGGGTCCCCCAGTCATAAGTCAATCAATCTCTCCTTCAGTCGCTGAGTGTTATGTGTCTTGGCGAGACCTATAGGAAGAGCAGAGAGAAACAGGTTAGAACTAAATACACGCCTAACTCAACGCTGGTAGATAAGTTACGTGGCAGCGAGGCTACACCTTCTACAGGAATTAATTTGCCCCGTTTCCTCGAAGGACAACACAGCCAAACATGCAGCAGAGCAAACAGCAGAATGAAAGGAATATTAATTTGAATCTGACAGCTGATATTTGCTCCACCCCCCCTCGTGCAGGGCTCTCAGGATAAGTTGAATGGATTATTGATTAGTGGATACATTTAACACATAGAAGAGTCATTTATGCAATTTTGTAGCTTCTCTATTAAAGCAAAACCTCTTAAACTCCTTTAAACTGCAGCATTTATGTGCATGTCGTTTCCTCTTGTGTGGAACCAGTGATGACAAGCAAAATACAAGTGTCATTGAAACATCCTGTTCCTCAAGCCACTTAAATTCACGTGTCATGGCGACTGACTGGGCCTGAGATGAGAAGCCCTACCTGTAGGTCTGAATACTTTCTTGAGATGAACGGGTTAATTTTCTTTTGAACTCTTTTGAACACAGGGGCACAAGTACAGCCAACTTCCTTGTACTTGTTTTCCATGGCATGGTGAAGTTGTGAGGCAGCATTGCTTAGTAATGACTTTGGCAGGCTTCTTATTTGAGGTGTTTTATGTAAGACTGTGTGCAGAGCAGTGAAGAATGAAGAGATTGAAATCAGAGGAGAACAAAGTCTTACCTGCTCTCTACAGTGAACTCCGGCAGCGCCCCGAGGGAAGTCAGCTGTTCCTCCAGAGCCACGATACGCAAACCGATGTAGCCTGAGGTCAGCAGCAGCATCATAACCCTGCAGCACACGACAATTCACATTTAGCTCAATTATCATTTCCAGTGACAAAAGTGAATACGCTTAGTTTATAGCAGGTGTGGAAAACCAACAATAGCTGATGAACACCTGTTTATATGGCTCTTTTACTGGCAGCTAACACTGCATGTTAAACCTCATCAATGAACTGCGCTGCCAATAAAGTTGACAGTTTACTGCCCTCAGTCCAGAGGCCTTATCGAAAGTAGACCAAAAAGCCTTTGTCTTAATTTAACTGGTTGAAAATACAATTGGCAACCTTGGATTTGTATTATGCAAAGAGACCAAACTAGATCACCTTGTTCGTAACTACCAGGACAGGTTTCTGAAATACCTAAACCTTTCCTTCAAGGAGTGTGACTTTGAGAGTGAGAGTTAGATTAGCACATAGGAAGACACGGAACTCGATTAAAGGAAGAAGAAGGGAGGAACAGCTGAGAGAGAGGAAAATAAATAATAAAAAGGTCAAAGAAGTGCTACTTACAAAATCAAGTAAATGAAGAGTAGAGTGTTGAGGGTGCTGGCCTCTCTCTGAACCAGCAGGGACTTGGCCTTTTCTGTCATGTTCCAAACCCATGATCCACCTGAACCTGGAAAAAGAAATGTAATGATGATGAATATCAAGGCTGCAAGAAGTACATTTTTTATTGAGAGATCAAACACATGCTACTTTATAAGTCTGTAAATACTTAAAATGGTTAGTTTATCTGCTCTACCATCCGCTCCACTGAGTCTGTAAGTTTCAAAAGATATAGCTGGAAACTAATGACAACTGGCAACCCGGTGTACTGTGTGTGCCTGTGTGTGTGCCTGTGTGTGTGTGTGCGTGTGTGTGTGCGTGTGTGTGTGCGTGTGTCTGTTTGGTTACCTGACACTGACAGCTCCTCTGAAGATGAGCTATCACTCTGCTGCATGTGCACGCTCCTGAATGCAGAGCCATTTCCATTAGGCACGGCCTCTGTAGAAGAAGAAAGACACAACAAAGCAAAGTGTCAAGGCTTCATTTATTACTTGCTGATTATGTGCTGAACACGTACATGAGCTATGAAGGAATGACATTTGGTGTGGACCCCTTACCTTTGTATGGTTTATACAGAGGCTGGTCAGGTAAAGACGGAGACACAGAACCTTCAAACTGGTCGAAGCCATCATCCAGACTTGACAGACTGGAGTTCTGTACAGAGATGAAGGAAAAACACACAACGTCAAGACAGTTTTTTTTACTCCCACAGCGACTCTATAAAGTTATTTTATAATTTTGTAAAAAAAAAGTAGAAGAGGCCTCTTACCACAAGTTTGCTCTTATCAAAGCTGGTCTCAGCTGAGGAGAAGAGGGGGCTACTATTTGTGCTACCGTCCTGTAACAGAGACAATTACTTAGATCATGTGTTTCAACCATTGCAATTCACAAGAATGTTTAATAACATGTTATCTCTACATACTTTTAAACCCTTAAGCAAAGTAAACGGGGTTTCACCAAATTCTAAGCTAGGAATCTGAAATGATGTTCTTCATGCAAATGTAAATTGTAGGTTTTAATCTGAAGATTTACCACATGCTCTGAACTTTTTTAATATATTAGGATCCTGTGTGCAACATTTGAACAGAGACACTCACCTCTATCTGAGGACAGACGGATCGCAGCAGCTGGTAACATGATTCTCTGTTCCGTAGCGACACGAACAGGTACTGAACAATGAGGGAAATAAAAAAAAGAATTTGAATATTAGCCGTCTGCTATGCTGGCAAACTTAAAGCATAAAATCCACTTAGTCTGAATTACTACAATTAAATGTCAATTACTGGCTGTGTGACACTGGAGGATAGAAAAACCTACCTTGTCTCTTTTGCTGGTGCGGATGGACAAGGCGTTGGGCACCAGTAAAGCTGTGTTCTGCTTCTTCACTATGTGAATACAGGAAACTGGAATCACTACCTGCAAGGGAGGAGTGCAGAGAAAAGGTCGAGCTTAGAAACCGATCAAATCAAACTTCAGGTTAAAAGGAATGAAGGACAAAGCCTGAGGATGTTTACCTTTGTGTCCTTGAGTAAGACGGAAGAGTAGAAACAGGCATGAGTGTCTGTGACATACAGTCGACCGTGGTAGGGCACTTCCTTTTGCAGGGCACAGATGTATGCTGGGAAAAGAGGGGAGCACCAACAATTAGTTCCATGTGGGGGTTCACTGGATCCATTATTTTTCTCTCTTTCACTTTGCTTTACCTACCATGTATCAAGTCTTCACTCTCAGGAATGTGAGGAAACAACTTGTGAAATGTCTTGTTGTGCTTAATGAAACTCTGAAAAAGGAAATTTAAGAATATTTAATTTCAGAAAATTAAAAGGAAAAAATCAGGACATTTGAAATAACGAGCAGGTCCTTCATTCCCTGCCCTCCCCTTTGAGGCCGCCCACCCACACCCATTCACCAAACAACACAAACATTATGGTGCACTGTAGGTACCACCCAGGTCTGTAATCTAGTTCTTTAAACATCTAAATGAAAAGTTAAGGTGGACTTACACTTTGTGTGCCCGTGCCTTCCGTCTTCTCGAAGCCTCGGTTGTCGACATCGAACGTCTGCGATCTGCAGGAACACGAGACACAGCTGTCAGTTAACAGGCAGCGTTGAGTTTCAACAGAGGTTTGTTAATGTCATAGACTGTATAGGTTAATGTGAAAGGTTAAATGAACCTCATGTACTGTACAATTCAGTGCAGTACAGGAGGTTCATTTTTAGCACTTAGCACTTGGCATGTGGCATGCTGCAAAACTATCACTTCCTCTGATTGGCCAAGAGGGTCAAAAGGAAATTGAAATGTTTCACACAATGAATGAGTCAGTTTTCTGTAGATGGATAACAACAACAAATAATAATGCATAGAAAATAATGTAAGATTGATTTATTACAATTGTAATAAAAAAAAAAAAAATACAGATTGTCAATGCTGATTGGATGTTGAAGTTTAAAAGCATTCTGGTCACTCTACTTATGTGTAAATATTACGACACCAGAGCGACTAGAGTAGAGCATCACAGAACATTTGTGTCTGATTCTACAAAGCAAATTAAGATGAAGTCAAAGTGTAGTTAAAAAGAAAAACATAAGCTTTGTTTGATTTATGATTAATTTCTATGATTTGCACCAAAACCGTAAATAGAACTCACACAACTGTTTGTTTGTTCTTTGACTGAGACAAGAAGCAAACTGATCTCTACAGTTCAGCATCTTTCCACATATATTCGTGGAAGTGTGATGTCACAAGCATATCCTCCATTAGCCAGAGAATTTGTGTGTACATCTGTTTCTGACTGAACCGAATAAATATCAGACAATAAAATGATTGAATGTAAAGTCAGTTTTTCTCAGACATTCTTGGCAGTTGTACTACCACTACAGTGAAGTGGAAGTGTTGACAATGCCTATTTTTAATTATTCTTTACAAAAAATAGCTTGGAATTCACACCGTCACGTAGCAAGCAGCAGGGGATGAAGACAACTCTTCACCCCAGCTAATATCACAGATCTGTACCACGCACTGAATCATACAATCATGTGAGAAAACCAGAAGGCTGCACCGGCTGTGAAGTCATGTGTGTGTGTGAGTGTGTATGTGTGTGTGTGTGTGACGACAGAACAGCAGCTGAGAGTCGAGTCGGGTCTTGTGATGCATGTTGGGAATAGCCTCCGAGAGTCTCCGCTACGTCAATTGTGAGATTTTATGCATTTTAAAGTGATCTCAGTGGATGTTAAAAAAAAACAGAAGGGCCACTGTCATATCATGTCTTGACCTATAAATATATTGATGGATCTGTATTTTAAAGAAAAGTGGGTGGATCATGACGGTGGATTATTTTAACAGTAAAAACATCAAACATTCCCATTGATCGTACCTGACGGCTGCTTGTCTATGGAGGGTTTTGTGCTGTTGCTTGATCTCCATCTGGGCTGCCTCCAGGCTCAAGGCTTTCCTCGTCTCCATCTTGTTGAGGCTGCCATTGCTCGAGCTACTCCTGCTTTTCTTCACTTTGTCTGGTGGCCCGCCACCGCTGCTGTCTACTGGGTAGCTACTGAACATGGAGAAAGAGAAAAGAGAAAAATGTTAAATGTGTTTTCTTATTATACAATTAATTTTCATATGTAATAAGGTGTTACTGCAACAAACTGATAAAACAAGGCCCAATTACACAAAGCTCCGTCAATATGTGAATATTAGAAATACATAAAGTTCCAAACAGAGCACCTGAAAGCACAGTGAAACTCTTAACCAGTTTAGAAACCTAACTTCAAGTCACAGTGCAAAGGACATAACCCACAGGCGCTTCACAGCGAGCAAACAACTTGACCACAACTCGAGAGCAAACCTGAACAGGAGATGGGGAGAAAATCAACATCCTCTCAGACATGTCACTTAATTTAAAGTCAAGTTGAGTCTCTGCAAAGTTGCCTGCAACAGTCCGCGCTTCCTTTTTAATGTTCAACAGACTTCATATCAACTTAATTCAGGATTTGGTTACTCAACAATTACTGTTAAGATCTTATTCATGAACTAAGTGACTCAATTTCTACTAATATGAAAAGGCTTAGGGTTGGTGATATCATTGTTGGGAAACATGAATTCATTTATATATTTTGCATCACTCCGATGGCTGTGATAACTCCTCCTTGAGACTTTTACAAGCTGATTAACACAGGCTCATACTCGCAAAACTGACCGTAGTGTAAAAACCAGACTGTCTCATAAACAGGATTTACTAGAGCCGATGTGATCTTCTAACGGCTGCGGCCTGTCCTTGACCGGGAAAATATAACAGACAACCACAGATTCATCAGGAGGACACAGAGTCAGCTAAATTCTACTGACACGCACTTACACCTGTAAATTATGTTAACGACAACACAGTACACACAGCGTGACACTGTTTGAGAGAAGCCAAATCTCAAGTAAATAACAACAACGTAAAACTACTAAAGACAAACAATAACAAAGAGCATCTTACCTGGTCGATTTAAATCGCTTAGATGAACGGAAACTCATATACCTACTGACTGTAGGCATTTCCTTTCCGTAACGGGTAAAAAAAAAACACCCAAAGCTCCTTTTATCCTATATAAATACACACTGGCTTCAAGCCATAAAGGCTGAGAAGTTCAAAAGTAAACACTTAAAAAGATATAACATTCTAAATGTGTAGTCCAAGACGACTTTTAGTGCTGCTCAAAGTCAGAGTCCTTCTCAGCATACTGCCAGAAAGAAAACTGTTGCTGTATGAATGTGCTGGTAAAGAGGAAGTCACTTTGTGTTGAGAATGGTGTGACACTCCGTAGTGAGTGACGTCAGAGTTAACCACTCCCCCAGAGCCAAACAAGCATGAAAGAGACCAACGTGCACACAAACACACAGCGTGAGCCGAGTGCAACTCAAGCACAGACACGTTTTGGAAAACAAGGCTCAACTCATAAAACCTTCCACTTATCCAGTATCAAAAATCTCATCTTGATGAGATTTGTTCTAGTTAGGTCAAGCAAGATCAGAGGCTTTTTAAGAACAGTTTTGTGTGTGTGTGTTTGTGTGTGTGTATACGCGGAAGAAAGTAAAATACTTGTGAGAAGCTCAAACTCGCCCTTAGAGGCGTGGTACATTATCCACGTCTACCTTCAGGCAATGATTCCAAGGAAAGAGAAACTCAACTCCTGTATAGGAATTCAGACATCAGTCATACTGATAACCAAATAAAACTACAGTTCTTGGATAAAATATAAAAGAATTTGTGCTATTTTTTGAGCCCAGTCACTAAACCATATGTCATACCTGAACATTCCCCCTACCTTGTCACATGAGTAATTGGGGTAAAGGTCAGAGAGGGAAGCAGAAACATGAAATGGTGTTTCAGCCAAATATTTACCCTGTAATTAGCATGGAGGAACTTTTGTATCAGAGACACTTAACCTCCTGTCAAGACCAAAAAAGTAGCTTTGTGTAGTGGGATCTGTGGTTTTAAGTGTCATCAGAACTCCAGTCCATATTAATGTTAAATAAAACACAATACAATAGTTTAATTATATTTTAGGAGACTCTTACTATAGTCCTTTAAAATGTATTTCTAAATCTAAAATGCGTAAAAGTAACAAACAGATAGAGTTTGCAGCTGGTAAGCTGCTGTGGTTGTTTAAACAAAGGCAAAACACAGTGAGAGCAGTTTCATAATCATAGCTCAACCGTTGACCATGTTTTTTTCCATGCTCACCTGACCCATTTCCAAAGCGGGGGGGTCAAAGCACCAGGGCAATATAAGCACCATTCGAAGGCTGCAAACTGTTTGAGTTTCCCAACAACTTCCTGTCTTTACGCAGGACTAACGGTAACCATTAACAAGATCATGTTGAGGCTGTTCCTGTAACACTGACGCCCGTGAAGGAACACTTCCAATAGGAAGTGCTCTCTTCTGCAGAAGTCTATCAAATCCTCAGGGTCCTATGGCTGACATTTTCCCACAGACAAGACATTTTAATTTGTTTTGCGATATCGTCACTGTAAAGTCCCATCACTGCTCTGGTGACAGACCGAGGGAAAGTACCCTCATCAACATCAAGTCTCAGTTTATGTAGGTGGGATTAGTCTGGTAGTCGTTGAATAAATGCTCTTGTGTATAATGTATATTGCAGAAGCTATGCGATATATTCTTACTGTCATTATAACCCTGCGGCAGAAAACCTTCCCCACAATATTCATTTATCTAAAAGTGAAACACATGTTTGTTTGGAAACAGCGTATCGTGCTAACATGATAAAGCCTGTCTTAACTCAGAGTCCAGCTAATAGCCATTAAAAGTGTTTAAGGCCAAAGCCATGTAGACAAGTGCATGACATGAATGAAAGTAAAAGAAAAGTTAACAAATGTTTGCAGCAATGGAATGATTTTTTTTTACGATATAGACTATGGACTCCATAAAAGTGTAACATCTGGTTTACAGTAATAAAGTGGGAGGTTGCAGACCTGAAACGGGTGTTTAATGTGAGACAGTGTCCTTGACCGGCAACCTACTTCTTGATTGCACTATTATGACGTACGGCCGCACAAAAACCTAATGTTGGGACTAGTTTTACCACCACACCGCAAGTTTACTACAAGCATAGGCATATCAAATTCTATCCTGCAACCGATTAAGATGGATGCGCACAAGTTTATATTTATCTGGTCTCGCTCCAGAGTACAATTTGTCTCAGGGGACAGAAACTACAGCACAAAAAAAGCAAGCTCACATGAACTCATGTTCTGTGAAACAGATTACTGAAACATATTACACTTCAATCAATTTCTTTATCTGCATTTGTTCTAGTGTAGGCTTAGGGAGACTAGAAACTAAAATGTCTGACAGTTTCTATGCTAGTGTGTTAATCCTGGATTTATGGAAGATGTATTGAGAAAACAATAAATCTGTATGAAACATTACTATTTTGAAGCACAGATATTAGAGGGGAGGCCAGAAGTAAGGCAAACATGTTTTCTAAACTCAGCAGAGAAAAGAAGACATGTAGCCATTGATAGTTTTAAATAAAGAGCAAACACAGTAGCCTATAGTTAGCGTTAGACAAGTAAGCGTATCTGAGACAGTTCAGATCAGAGACTGTTTACATTTGCTCGACCTACCTTCCCAAATCCTCTGAGTGATTACAGTCAGCCACGAAACCTTGTTGGTTCAACAAGCCTTTGCCTCTCTCCATGACGAACACAAATTCCCCTTCACGTCTTCCACAATGTCTGAGAGCTTCTAGCCACCACTGATTGAGCCAGTTCAAGGTCTGCACTTAGACCTCGGTCATTCACAGGGTGTAAAGGTCTGTTTTACTGCGATGCTTTAAAGCGCCAGAAATAGAGAGCAAGGCAATGAGAAAGAGTGCAGTGAAAAGAGCACAGAAAAAAATCCCAATATGCCCTCCCAAGCTTTGTTGTTTTTTGGGGCAGTCGGACAATGTGTTGTCCAGACAGGAAACAATGGAAAGTAGGTGGTGGAAATGTGGGGGATGATATACTGCCAGGTCATTCTCAGTGTAAAAAGGGTAACAACAGTCTTCAATACATGGTTCTCAACAACAAC